>NC_048577.1:52312466-52564966 GCF_013265735.2 Oncorhynchus mykiss
TCACTTTGGCACTAATTTCAGAACCTTGTGGTCATTTTTCAAAACTCTAGACACAAAACTCAAAACGGTCATCACTTGTAAACACAGGCTGTCCAATGTTCAAAACATTGCATTGTGCATTCATATCTTTAAAGAAACTTTGCATTTGCAGAATCATTGGTTCAAATAACTCATTTATCATGAAATACCATAGGAACATTCATTTAGATCACCCACACACAAGATACCAATAGTTTCACTGTGTAGTTGTTCATACAATCATTAAATATTGTAATACAAAATATGTGAAACATGTTTCATTATGCTACTACACATAAATACATCACTGTAAAAGGACTAGTAGAGAGAATATTGCTCGGTGGAATCATTGAACAAAATATGACATTTATTGATGAAATACAATAAAATCACAACATGGGTTTCTTTGAATCAAAGCAAAAATAATTAGCTAAAAAAAGAGAAAAAACAGTTAAAGGTCAACTGCTGTGGATGTTTTCATTAGACAAACATCTTGGGAAGAATCTTCGGGCCTGGCGAAACTGGGCCTGACACTGGTCTGCCGTGATGTCATTGTATGGTGAATCTGGGCCTGACACTGGTCTGCCGTGATGTCATTGTATGGTGAATCTGGGCCTGACACTGGTCTGCCGTGATGTCATTGTATGGTGAATCTGGGCCTGACACTGGTCTGCCGTGATGTCATTGTATGGTGAATCTGGGCCTGACACTGGTCTGCCGTGATGTCATTGTATGGTGAATCTGGGCCTGACACTGGTCTGCCGTGATGTCATTGTATGGTGAATCTGGGCCTGACACTGGTCTGCCGTGATGTCATTGTATGGTGAATCTGGGCCTGACACTGGTCTGCCGTGATGTCATTGTATGGTGAATCTGGGCCTGACACTGGTCTGCCATGATGTCATTGTATGGTGAATCTGGGCCTGACACTGGTCTGCCGTGATGTCATTGTATGGTGAATCCAGGCCTGACACTGGTCTGCCGTGATGTCATTGTATGGTGAATCTGGGCCTGACACTGGTCTGCCGTGATGTCATTGTATGGTGAATCTGGGCCTGACACTGGTCTGCCGTGATGTCATTGCATGGTGAATCCAGGCCTGACACTGGTCTGCCGTGATGTCATTGTATGGTGAATCTGGGCCTGACACTGGTCTGCCGTGATGTCATTGTATGGTGAATCTGGGCCTGACACTGGTCTGCCGTGATGTCATTGTATGGTGAATCCGGGCCTGACACTGGTCTGCCGTGATGTCATTGTATGGTGAATCTGGGCCTGACACTGGTCTGCCGTGATGTCATTGTATGGTGAATCCGGGCCTGACACTGGTCTGCCGTGATGTCATTGTATGGTGAATCTGGGCCTGACACTGGTCTGCCGTGATGTCATTGTATGGTGAATCTGGGCCTGACACTGGTCTGCCGTGATGTCATTGTATGGTGAATCTGGGCCTGACACTGGTCTGCCGTGATGTCATTGCATGGTGAATCCAGGCCTGACACTGGTCTACCGTGATGTCATTGCATGGTGAATCCGGGCCTGACACTGGTCTGCCGTGATGTCATTGCATGGTGAATCTAGGCCTGACACTGGTCTGCCGTGATGTCATTGCATGGTGAATCCAGGCCTGACACTGGTCTGCTGTGATGTCATTGCATGGTGAATCCAGGCCTGACACTGGTCTGCCGTGATGTCATTGCATGCGTCATCCATGGCCTGGAGAAGGGTGGCTTGTTCGTGAGGGCGCCTATCATATACCTTCCACCTCCATGTGGAGAAAAATTCCTCAATCGGGTTAAGGAAAGGAGAGTACGGTGGTAAGTACAGGGTGGTAAATTGTGGATGGGCCTGAAACCATGCTTGCACCATTTGAGCATGGTGGAACCTGACATTATCCCACACAATGACATAGGTCATGCCATCATCTCTACAGACCTGATTTAGCTCATCAAGGAAGGTTGCATTCAAACAGTGAATCATGTGGCTGCCTGCAACTCAGTATATAGAGTATATAGGGTAGAGAGCTTTAGATGTTGTTTGACCAAACATTAGAACGGGCAAGATGAGTAATCTAAGCAACTTTGACCGTGGTATGATTGTTGATGCCACACATGGTGGTTCCAGCATCTCAGAAACAGCTGCCCTCCTGGGATTTTTACTCACTACAGCCTCTAGAGTTTACAGAGAATGGTGCGATAAACAAAACACATTCAGTGAGGGGCAGTTCTGTGGGCAAAAACACCTTGTTAATGAGAGAGGTCAGAGGAGAATGTCCAGACTCATTTCAACCTGCTCAAATAGCAGCGGTTTAAAACAGTGGTGTGCAGAAGGGCATCTCTTAACGTAAAACACCGTAAATAATTCAGGTTGTTGTGGAGGCAAAAGGGGGTCCCCCACACCTAGATAGGTGTACCTAATAAAGTGAGTATACATGATGTCAAATCTGAAAACATGGTCTGGAAAAGTGGTACATGGGACCATAGAAACAGTGTCTGATAAAGAATGATGATGAAATATTACATACATAGATAATGTAGTCCAATTGGTTCATGTTCCACGGTAATTGGTGTCAATGGATTTCGTTATCCTGAAACTTTCATGATCTAAACATATTGTTTGTCAGTTTCCATAAAACTATGCATTAAGAGTAATGCAACAGTTACTTATCATTTTGAGCAGTTGCATCAATTGATAGTTAGATCATTGTAATGAAATTAATAGACAGTCATTTCAGATGTAATGTGTGAATTGCATTTTGAAATGGTAATACTTTGATGTTAAGTTGTGTCATTTTGAACAGGTGATTTTAGTTCATTGAACAAATGATCTTAGCTTTATGTGTATTGTATCCAAGCAATTGGAAAAAGTGTTAAGAGTTTTGAAAAATTTGCATTTTGATCATTGGTTGTGAGTTTTGTGTCTAGAGTTTTGAAAAATGACATCAAGGTTCCGAAATTAGTGCCAAAGTGATTGTAAAAAACGGTATAATACCTTCTACCTCTAGCCTCAGTTTAGCCTCTGTGGCTGTACCTGTCCCTGCAGCGCCTGGCCTCACTCTGGCCCTCTCTAGCCCATATGGCTCATGCCCCTGTGTCACACTTGTCACTGTCACCTTGTGTTATGCTGTGTGTGTGTGTGTGTGTGTGTGTGTGTGTGTGTGTGTGTGTGTGTGTGTGTGTGTGTGTGTGTGTGTGTGTGTGTGTGTGTGTGTGTGTGTGTGTGTGTGTGTGTGTGTGTGTGTGTGTGCGTGCGTGCGTGTACTGCAGGTAGAGGCAGGTGTCTACACAGAGAGCAGGTTTGTCTGGTAGCAGCATGACCATGTGACTAAAGAAGTCGAGCATGAAGAAGCCATCCATTAACAATGCTCTCTCTCTCTATTTTTCTCTCTCCGTCTATTTCTCTCTCTCTGTCTTTGTCTTGCTGTCTGTCTCTCTCTCGTTATTTCTCTCTCTTGCTCTCCCTCTTTGTCTCTCTCGTTCTCTTTCTCCGCACTCTGCACCCGGCTCCCAAAAATAGCATTGCTCCACGTCACCCCCCCGCTCCCCACAAACACACACATACTCAAATACACACACATATACACACACACATATGCACACACACACACATATACACACACATATACACACACATATACAGACACATATACACACTGAAATACACACATACAGTACCAGCCTGCCATCAAAACGGAATAATTCAGCAGAAAGCTAGAATGCAAGACTGAGAGATGGAGAGAGAGAGGAGGGGGTAGTGAAAGGGAAGGGTATAGACAGAGAGAGAGGGAGAAAGAGAGAGAGAGTAGCATTACCTATCTAAACATGATATACACTGGTATTTGGTGTTTGGTATTTTATTAGGGTCTCCATTAGCTGTTGCAAAAGCAGCATCTACTCTTCCTGGGGTCCACACGAAACATGGAACATAATACAGAATGACATTATACAGAACATCATTAGACAACAACAGCTCAAGGACAGAACTACATACAGTAAGAACACCTTCCTAATTTTGAGTTGTACCCCCCTTTTCCCTCAGAACAGCCTTAATTCATCGGGACATGGACTCCACAAGGTATCGAGAGCTTAGCACAGGGATTCAGGCCCATGTTGACTCCATCAGCGTTGCAGTTCATGACACACTCAAACCAGTGCGCCTGGCCCCTACAACCATACCCCGTTCAAAGGCACTTTTTTGTCTTGCCCATTCACCCTCTGAGTGGTACACATACACAATCCATGTCTCAATTGTCTCAAGGCTTAAAAATCAGTCTTTAACTTGTCTCCTCCCCTTCATCTACAATAATTGAAGTGGATTTAAAAAGTGACATCAAAACGGGATCATAGCTTTAATCTGGAATCACCTGGTCAGTCTATGTCATGGAAAGAGTTGTTAATGCTTTGTACACTCAGTACATTCCCCAGTGCATTCAGAAAGTATTCAGCACTCAGTACATTCCCCAGTGCATTCAGAAAGTATTCAGCACTCAGTACATTCCCCATTGCATTCAGAAAGTATTCAGACCCGTTCCCTTTGTCCACATTTTGATACGTTACATCCTTATTATAAAAGTGTCATCAATCGACACACAATACCCCATAATGACAAAGTGCAAACAGGTTTTTAGAAATGTTTGCAAATGTATAACAAATAAAAAACAGAAATACCATACTTACATAAGTTTTCACACCCTTTTCTATGAGACACGAAATTGAGCTCAGGTGCATCCTGCTTCCGTTGATCATCCGTGACATGTTTCTACAGCTTGATTTGAGTCAACCTGGGGTAAACACAGTTGACTGGACATGATTGGAAAGGTACACACCTGTCTATATAAGGTCCAACAGTTGACAGTGCATGTCAGAGCAAAAACCAAGCCATGAGGTCGAAGGAATTGTCTGTAGAGCTCCTGGACAGAATTGTGTCGAGGCACAGATCTGTGGAAGGGTACCAAAAAATGTCTGCAACATTGAAGGTCCCCAAGAACACAGTGGCCTCCATTGTTCTTGGAACTACCAAGACTCTTCCTTGAGCTGGCAGCCCAGCCAAACTGAGCAATCTGGGGAGAAGGGCCTTGGTCAGGGAGGAGACCAAGAACCCAATGATCACTCTGACAGAGCTCCAGAGTTCCTCTGTGGAGATGGGAGAATCTTCCAGAAGGACAACAATCTCTGCAGCACTCCACCAATCAGTCATTTATGGTAGAGTGGTCAGACGGATGCCACTCCTCAGTAAAAGTCACATGACAGGCAGCTTGGAGTTCGCCAAAAGGCACCTAAAGGAATCCCAGACCATGAGAAACAAGATTATCTGGTCTGATGAAACCAAGATTGAACTTTTTGGCCTGAATGCCAAGCATCACTCTGGAGGTGGCAGCATCATGCAGCCGGGATGTTTTTCAGTGACAGGGACTGGAAGACAGGATTGAGGGAAAGATGAACGGAGCAAAGCACAGAGAGATCCTTGATGAAAACCTGCTCCAGAGAGCTCAGGACTTCAGACGGGGGCAAAGATTCAACTTCCAACAGGACAACGACCCTAAGTACACATCCAAGACAATGCAGGAGTGGCTTTAGGACAAGTCTCTGAATATCCATTGGTGGCCCAGCCAGAGCCCAGACTTAAACCGGATCGAACATCTCTGGAGAGACTTGAAAATAGCTGTGCAGCGAAGCGCCAACCTGACAGAGCATGAGAGGATATGCAGGGAAGAATGGGAGAAACTCCCCAAATACAGGTGTGCCAAGCTTGTAGCACCATACCCAAGAAGACTTGAGGCTGTAATCGCAGTCAAAGGTGCTTCAACAAAGTACTGAGTGAAGGGTCTCTAAATGTGATATTTCAGTATTTTATTTGTAATACATTTGCAAAAATGTTTAAAAAAAAAAAAAAACTGTCATTATGGGGTATTGTGTGTATTGATGGCTGTAACGTAATAAAATGTGGAAAAAGTCTAGGGGTCTGAATACTTTCCGAATCTACTGTATATCCACGCTATAGATACTCATTACATGGGTGGGCCTGGCTAAGCTATAGCCAGGTCAAAGTAGCCTGGTTTTCAGACTGGGTGAATTTACATTTCTAATGGATAATAAAGGCTGTAATGGTCATGGAATTTTGGATGATGGTTATTGGTCAGACAAAATAACCGTGGTCATCGTAATAACTGTTCGAATAGCAAAAAAATATAAGAAATACTGAAGAATGGATGACATAGTACTGAAGAATGGATGACATAGTACTGAAGAATGGATGACATAGTACTGAAGAATGGATGACATAGTACTGAAAAATGGATGACATAGTACTGAAGAATGGATGACATAGTACTGAAGAATGGATGACATAGTACTGAAGAATGGATGACATAGTACTGAAGAAACAGAGATCGTTTTGGCTCAAGCACCACTTTCGAAACTACTGGCTGAAATTGTTCTAAAGTCCCTAATCTAAAGTAAGCGCTATTTACACTTTATAAATAGTTTAGAAATGTTTCGAGTGAGCAGTGTAATTTCTCACAAAAAGATGGGTTTGCCATCGGAAGACATTCCAGCAGTACCTGTTAAAAGAATTAGCACACAATACAGGATGTTTAATGACATATACATAATAATTAGCTTACTAACATTTGTAAATGTGGGAGTAATGATTAATACATGGTGAACACACAATTTATAAATGCCTTATAAATGGTTTATTAGGTACCCTTAAAATAAAGTTTTACTGAATTTTAAACTAACCCTTCCCCTAACCATTTTCCTAACCTTAAACTAATTCACCGAGCCTGTTATGTCAATTTTTCTAACCTTCGTTGTTAGTTCTCCTAACCAGCAAAGTAAATTCTCCTAACCTTCGTTGTTTGTTCTCCTAACCAGCAAAGTAAATTCTCCTTGAAATTCTCCTTCGTTGTTATGGTGCAATAAGCAGCCAGAGCTCAGGGAAATACTTGTTGTATTTATTTATTCAATTACTTTTGAAGGCAAATCATACTCAATTAACTTTTTGTTATTGTTGATGTCATTGGCATTGTTGTTATAGACGTTTTTATTCTGATACCTATTAGTTTTGTGCTATACTCCAGTTCATTGAGTATGATTTGCCCTCATAAATAAATAAGTAAATAAATACAACAAATAGAGCTGTAACAACCTCCAAGATGTATGATCAGTTAGGTCTTCCAAATAGTATGATATTGCATAACCGGGTAAGATGTACGATACTATACGTCCTCTAATTAGTATGATAATGTACGACTACTATTCCATTCATAATGTAACCTAATATTGCATAACATATCATACTAAATGGAGGGAAACACATTTGCATACCAAATCTTACGAATTGCCCTGAGGCCAGGTTGGTAAGTTACACATCTGATCACAAGGCCTGGGCTTGGACCACGGTATCTCCCTGCAGCGCATCACTTCAAACACACCTCTGAAAAGCCATTATATCTGCTATTGATTAGAACAAGGACGAAATGTTATAATAACAGGTCAAATAACAAGGACTAAGCTGAAACCCCAGGAGACTGATAGCCCCACCTGGCTGAGGTCTGGAAACAGTAGATCCACCCAACCAAGGGCACCAAACACATCAACAAGAATACAGTAGAAGGCATCCTGAGATAAACACATAGGCTCCAATCCTAACTGTGCTTAAGTCAAATGCTCTCACAAATGTCCCATTGTCTTCAATGTATGATTTACACAAAAGGTGCACTTCTCTCAATTCAGGACTGGGCCTATAAGCTACAAACAGCAGTAGGAGAAATACACAAGCTTTGACAGATGTAACACCCTTTATTGACCTATAACCACGTCTCAGTAGAGTTGAAAATCGTATGGAAAGACATTGAACTTTCGTTTTTTATTCGGTACAGGAAACGTAAATTAAAAAGTACATTTTGTGTGCACTACGTCATCACGCACTGATTTTATCCGCAACAAGTCCGTCTGGTGGAAACACAACACTGGTGGGGAAATACTCATATTTCCTTCATGCAGATTGTGTTAGACTCACATGAACATGTCTCGCCAGTCGGATGGAAACCGAGCTAACGACACAGAATCTCCAGTTATAGGCAGAATCAAATCAAATGTTAGGTGTAAACTACAGGGAAGTGGTTACTTATGAGTCATTTTCAACAGTCCAGAGTTAAAGATTAAAATATCTAATAATTGAAATCAAATTGAAATCCTAACTTCAGATACGTTACTCAACGTGACTCACAAACTTGGGTCATCAGAATGACGTGGCACAATCTGCACCGTTAAGTGGGACTAGGGAATATGACTGTGGTTAGAACTGTTCATAGGTCAGTTTCAACCTGCCAGATAACCTGAGCTGGCCTGCAAATACTGATCCTGGTTCAGTTTTAGCATGTTGTTGTATGTGAGAGTAGAGAGTAGAGCCTTCCCAGGGAATCATAATATGGATCAATTCACACATCTGTTACCAGACAATAGACAGTAGTCAGTGATATGAGGCAATCAGAGTGGGCCTGAGAGGCACACACACAGATACACTGAGTGGACAAAACATTAAAAACACCTTCCTAATATTGAGTTGGACCAGCCCTTTTCCCCTCAGAACAGCCTCAATTCATCAGAACATGGACTCTACAAGGTGTCGAAAGCTTTCCACAGGGATGCTGCCCATGTTGACTACCAATGCTTCCCACAGTTGTGTCAAGTTTGCTGGATGTCCTCTGGGTGGTGGACCATTCTTGATGCACACAGGAAACTGTTGAGCGTGTAAAACCCAGCAGCTTTATAAAGGCACTTACATTTTGTTGTCTTGCCCATTCACCCTCTGAATGGCCCACACACACAATCCATGTCTCATTTGTCTCAAGGCTTAAAAATCCTTTAACCTGTCTCCTCCCCTTCATGGACACCGATTGAAGTGGATTAAACAAGTGACATCAATAAATTATCACAGCTTTCACCTGAATTTATCTGGTCAGTCTATGTCATGGAGAAAGTAGGTGTTCCTAATGTTTTGTAAACTCAGTGTATATCCATGTATTTCCCACAAGGGTGGGCTTGGCAAAGGTATAGTCAGGTCAGAGTAGCCTGGTTTAGATTTCTAATGGATAATTAAGGCTGTAACAGTCATGGAATTTTGGATGATGGTTATTGGATGATGGTTATTGGTATGGAATAGGAAGAAAGAAGAGGAGGAGGTATAGAGAGAGTGATGGATTGGAAGGGAGAATAGGAGGAGGTATAGAGAGAGTGATGGATTGGAAGGAAGAAGAGGGAGAAGTATAGAGAGAGTGATGGATTGGAAGGGAGAAGAGGAGGAGGTATAGAGAGTGATGGATTGGAAGGGAGAAGAGGAGGAGGTATAGAGAGAGTTATGTAATGGAAGGAAGAAGAGGGAGAAGTATAGAGAGAGTGATGGATTGGAAGGAAGAAGAGGGAGAAGTATAGAGAGAGTGATGGATTGGAAGGAAGAAGAGGGTGAAGTATAGAGAGAGTGATGATTGGAACGGAGAAGATGAGGTATAGAGAGAGTGATGGATTGGATGGAAGAAGAGAGAGAAGTATAGAGAGAGTGATGGATTGGAAGGAAGAAGGGGGAGAAGTATAGAGAGAGTGATGGATTGGAAGGGAGAAGAGGGTGAAGTATAGAGAGAGTGATGATTGGAAGGGAGAAGAGGGAGACGATTAGAGAGAGTGATGGATTGGAAGGAAGAAGAGGGAGAAGTATAGAGAGAGTGATGATTGGAAGGAAGAAGAGGAGGTATAGAGAGAGTGATGGATTGGATGGAAGAAGAGGAAGAAGTATAGAGAGAGTGATGATTGGAAGGAAGAAGAGGAGGTATAGAGAGAGTGATGGATTGGATGGAAGAAGGGGGAGAAGTATAGAGAGAGTGATGGATTGGATGTGAGTAAGAGAAAGGAAGTACAGGTAAAGGAACATGAGAGGAAAATATAAAACTTCACATCCTATCAGTCAGCATGCAGAGAGAGGGGAGAGGGGGAGTAAGAGGGAGCAAGAGAGGAAAATAGTAGCATTACTTTTTGTGGTAAAACCCCAAAAGTGTGTGTGCGTGTCTGTGATCTGCGGTGGTATCTTGGTCTTAGCTCATACAGCTCTTCCTCATCTTTCTCCCGCTCCATTTTAAATGATTTAGACACAGACAGGCAGTTAGCCCCCCCCCCTCTCTCTTTCTATCTCTCTCTCTCTTTTTTTGTTATCTCTCCCTCTCTCTCTGTCTCTCTCTATCTTTCTGTCTCACTCGGTCTCTCTCTGTCTCTCTCTGTCTCTCTCTGTCTCTCTCCCTCTCTCTCTGTCTCTCTCTGTCTCTTTCCGTCTCTCTCTGTTTCTCTCTGTCTCTCTCTATCTTTCTGTCTCTACCGTCTCAATCTAACTCTTTCCTCTTCCTCTTTGGCTCTCTCCTCCCCTCTCTTCCCCTCTCAGTCTCTCCTCCTTCTTCCTGATACTGCAGTGAGTATGAACACACACACACACACACACACACACACACACACACACACACACACACACACACACACACACACACACACACACACACACACACACACACACTTTCCAGAAACCAATGTCAAATTACACACATGGTAACACAGTAGTGATGGGGGAAGAACTTGGTACAGCTACATATCACAATAGTATTTTGGACTATATTATATTGATACATTGGCTCCAAATATCAATTTGTTAAAAAAAATCTCTCTATACATACACTGAACAAAAATATAAACGCAACATGCAACAATTTCAAATATTTTACTGAGTATCAGCTCATATAAGGAAATCAGTTAATTGAAATAAATAAATTAGGCCCTAATCTATGGATTTCACATGACTGGGAATACAGATGTTGGTCACAGATAACATAAAAAAGGCAGGGGTGTGTATCAGAAAACCAGTCAGTAACTGGTGTGATCACCATTTGCCTCATGCAGCACAACACATCTCCTTCACATAGAGTTGATCAGGCTGTTGATTGTGGCCTGTGGAATGTGGTCCTACTCCTCTTCAATGGCTGTCTGAAATTGCTAGATACTGGCAGTAACTGGAATATAATGCATCCCAAACATGATCAATGGGTGACAAGTCTAATGAGTATTCAGGTGAATAGAAGAACTGGGACATTTTCAGCTTCCAGGAATTGTGTACAGATCCTTGCGACATGGGGCCATGCATTATCATGCTGAAACATGAGGTAATGGTGGCTGATGAATGGCACGACGATTGGCCTCAGGACCTCGTCACGGTATTTATGTGCATTCAAATTGCCAGCGATAAAATGCAATTGTGTTCTTTGTCCATAGTTTATGCCTGCCAATACCATAACCCCACCACCACCATGGGGCAGTCTGTTTACAATGTTGACATCAGCAAACCGCTTCACCCACACAACACCATACACGTGGTCTGTGGTTGTGAGGCCGGTTGGACCTACTGCCAAATTCTCTAAAACGACGTTGGAGGCGTCTTATGGTAGATGCAGCACTCCATCACTCTCCTTCTTGGTCAAATAGCCCTTACACAGCCTGGAAGTGTGTTGGGTCATTGTCCTGTTGAAAAACAAATGATAGTCCCACTAAGCCCAAACCAGATGGGATGGAGTGTCGCTGCAGAATGCTGTGGTAGCCATAATGGTTAAGTGTGCCTTACAGACAGTGTCACCGCCAAATCACCCCACACCATCACACCTCCACCTCCATGCTTCACGGTGGGAACCACACATGTGGAGATTGTCCGTTCACCTACTCTGCGTCTCACAAAGACATGGCGGTTGGAACCAAAAATCTCAAATTTGGGCTCATCAGACCAAAGGACAGATTTCCACTGGTCTAATGTCCATTGCTCGTGTTTCTTGGCCCAAGCAAGTCTCTTCTTATTGGTGTCCTTTAGTTGTGGTTTCTTTGCAGCAATTCGACCATGAAGGCCTGATTCACACAGTCTCCTCTGAACAGTTGATGTTGAGATGTCTGTTACTTGAACTCTGTGAAGCATTTATTTGGGCTGCAATCTGAGGTGCCGTTAACTCTAATGAACTTATCCTCTGCAGCAGAGGTAACTCTGGGTCTTCCATTCCTTTGGCGGTCCTTATGAGACACAGTTTCATCATAGCGCTTGATGTTTTTTGTGATTGCACTTGAAGAAACTTTCAAACTGCTTGAAATTTTCCAGATTGACTGACCTTCATGTCTTAAAGCAATGCTTGACTGTCGTTTCTGGTTGCTTATTTGAGCTTTTCTTGCCATAATATGGACTTGGTCTTTTACCAAATAGGGCTATCTTCTGTACACCACCCTTACCTTGTCGCAACACAACTGATTGGCACACCTGTTAATTGAAATGCATTGTGCTGGTTGAGAGAATGCCAAGAGTGTGCAAAGTTGTCATCAAGGCAGAGGGTGGGTACTTTGAAGAATCTCAAATTTTAAATATGTTTTGATTTGTTTAACACTTTGTTGGTTACTACATGGTTCCATATGTGTTATTTCATGGTTTTGACATCTTCACTATTATTCTACAATGTAGAAAATAGTACAAATAAGGAAAACCCTGGAATGAGTAGGTGTGTCCAAAATTTTGACTGGTACTGTGTATTTATTTATTTTTACAAATAGATACTTGGAGAGTCAAAGTATTGATATAATGTTGTCCAACTGCACCGATTTCTTCCCCCATCAATACTGTGTATCTATGTGCGTTACAATGTACTAAAGTGTGTTATTGGATATTGGTTTCTTGAAAGTGTGTGTGGTGTGTGTGTTTTTATTTAACCTTTATTTAACTAGGCAAGTCAGGTAAGTACAAATTGTTATTTTCAATGACGGCCTAGGAACAGTGGGTTAACTGCCTTGTTCAGAGGCAGAACGACAGATTTTTCCCTTGTTAGCTCGGGGATTCAATCTTGCAACCTTTCAGTTACTAGTCCAACGCACTAACCACTAGGCTACCTGCTGCCGCGTGGTGTGTGTGTGTGTGTGCGTGCGTGAATGTGTGTGTGCGTGCGTGTATGCGTGTGTTGCGTTACCTAGCGCTAATCAGCTGTACCTGCGCCGAAACGCAGGTAGTTTTTATCTTGCTATCTTGCTTCGTTTTTATTAGCTTGTTCTCCGTCTTCTTTTTAAATAGTGAGACAACATTTTTTCAGCACTTTTATTTCCATGTCTGATCAAAAGTCATTTTCTCATGCTCTAGCTGAGAAATACGTTTAGAACATCAAATTACAGTCAAATCGCAGTATCGAATCACAATTCATATAGAATCATGAGAATCACAATACATATAGAATCATGAGAATCACAATACATATAGAATCATGATAATCACAATACATATAGAATCGTGAGAATCACAATACATATAGAATCATGAGAATCACAATACATATAGAATCATGAGAATCACAATACATATAGAATCATGAGAATCACAATACATATAGAATCATGAGAATCACAATACATATAGAATCATGAGAATCACAATTCATATAGAATCATGAGAATCACAATACATATAGAATCATGAGAATCACAATACATATAGAATCATGAGAATCACAATACATATAGAATCATGAGAATCACAATACATATAGAATCATGAGAATCACAATACATATAGAATCATGAGAATCACAATACATATAGAATCATGAGAATCACAATACATATAGAATCGTGAGAATCACAATACATATAGAATCGTGAGAATCACAATACATATAGAATCATGAGAATCACAATTCATATAGAATCATGAGAATCACAATACATATAGAATCATGAGAATCACAATACATATAGAATCATGAGAATCACAATACATATAGAATCATGAGAATCACAATACATATAGAATCATGAGAATCACAATACATATAGAATCATGAGAATCACAATACATATAGAATCATGATAATCACAATACATATAGAATCGTGAGAATCACAATACATATAGAATCATGAGAATCACAATACATATAGAATCATGAGAATCACAATACATATAGAATCATGAGAATCACAATACATATAGAATCATGAGAATCACAATACATATAGAATCGTGAGAATCACAATACATATAGAATCATGAGAATCACAATACATATAGAATCATGAGAATCACAATTCATATAGAATCATGAGAATCACAATACATATAGAATCATGAGAATCACAATACATATAGAATCATGAGAATCACAATACATATAGAATCATGAGAATCACAATACATATAGAATCATGAGAATCACAATACATATAGAATCATGAGAATCACAATACATATAGAATCATGAGAATCACAATACATATAGAATCGTGAGAATCACAATACATATAGAATCGTGAGAATCACAATACATATAGAATCATGAGAATCACAATACATATAGAATCATGAGAATCACAATACATATAGAATCGTGAGAATCACAATACATATAGAATCGTGAGAATCACAATACATATAGAATCGTGAGAATCACAATACATATAGAATCATGAGAATCACAATACATATAGAATCATGAGAATCACAATACATATAGAATCGTGAGAATCACAATACATATAGAATCGTGAGAATCACAATACATATAGAATCATGAGAATCACAATACATATATAGATTTGTGAGAATCACAATACATATAGAATCATGAGAATCACAATTCATATAGAATCATGAGAATCACAATACATATATAATCATGAGAATCACAATACATATAGAATCATGAGAATCACAATACATATAGAATCATGAGAATCACAATACATATAGAATCGTGAGAATCACAATACATATAGAATCGTGAGAATCACAATACATATAGAATCGTGAGAATCACAATACATATATAGATTTGTGAGAATCACAATACATATAGAATCATGAGAATCACAATACATATAGAATCGTGAGAATCACAATACATATATGGATTTGTGAGAAATAAAGTCACCCTCTTTCACTGCTGCATGAGAATATGTGTGAACGACCATTCTGCCGGCTTTCAGTTTGTTTCACATAGTTACTTTGACCTAAACCCTTATCTTATGGATAACATGAGTCAAATGGTGATAGATGAGGAGAGAGAGAGGAGGAGGGAGATAGAGGAGGAGGGAGATCGAGGGAGAGAGAGAGGAAGATAGGAAATATAGGAGAAGGTAGATAGAGGAGGAGGGAGAGGAGGCAGAGAGAGAGGGTGTGAGAGTGAGAGAGAGAGGGACAGAGGGAGAGAAGGCGATGATAGAGGAATGGAGGGAAGAGAGAAAAGCAGGAGAGAGAGATGTAGGAAGAGAGGGAGATGTGGAGAAGAAGAGAGAAAGGGTGATAGAGGAAGAAGATGAGAAACTGCTAAACTATTACCCTGAACACACTTAGATCAACATCCAGCATGTTCAAACAAAACCAGAGAGGACAAAACCATCTGAACTAGGTAGGGGTGTGCGGGTGTGGAAGAGACCATGTCCACAATCTAACACATTCAATACATATTCAAAATCCCTTTTTCAAAACGGTACAGAGACAAGCTCACGCACATGCTCATAGAGTACATGTATTGAACATATTTCACACACATCTGTGTTCAATCTCCATTCAAACAATTGAACAGATACGATTCAAAAGCCTTAAAACAATCTCATCCATTTGCCAGAGCAGCAGGCCAATTAGAGTGTATCATTTCTGACCCATCACTACAGATCAATGCAATCATTATACTACTTTCCTCTCGTCCTGACAGCCTCACAGCTTCCAACTGGAGAACAGACATTGTCCAAATCACTCCCTGTTTCTCCCAAAATGGGGCTATGCTAACACTAAGACTGAAGGGGTTAAAAACAAACAGAAGATAACTGTCGTAAGGTGCATTGTGTCTGTAAAAATGTAGAAACTGGAAGAAGAAGCCTAAGTGTTGTTGTCCATTAGTTTACTCCAATTAGCAGAGGGGTGAGTAGGGTTAGGAGAAAATAATAAAGAAAATTATATTTTTTTAAATAAAAAATAACACTGGCAGTATAGTAGCAGACACTGTAGGTCCAGTGTGCCACACACACAGATGGGCACAGTGGGCACACACATACAGATGGGCACAGTGGGCACACACATACAGATGGGCACAGTGGGCACACACATACAGATGGGCACAGTGGGCACACACATACAGATGGGCACAGTGGGCACACACATACAGATGGGCACAGTGGGCACACACACACAGATGGGCACAGTGGGCACACACATACACATACAGTCAGGGGCAGTTGTGTCTGGCCTGACACAAACATGCACGCACACACACACAGAGAAAACACATGCAGGCACACACACAAACAGTCAGGGGGAAACAGGCACACACATACACTCCAGCACACCACAGGCATGATCCATCAGTGAAAACCTAGAGATATGTGTGCTGATAAGGACAAGGCCCAGTTCACTCCATTCTCTCAGTCTAAGCAGAAATGGTGGCAGTATATACTCTCTCCCTCCCTCCTTGCCTTCCCCTCCACTGTTTTTCCTGAGCTGAGACTGAACATGCTGACATCAACAACCAGCAGCTCTGCACTACAAACATTTCTCTCTCTTTCTCTCTCTCTCTCTCTCTCTCTCTCTCTCTCTCTCTCTCTCTCTCTCTCTCTCTGTCTCTGTCTCTCTCTTTCTGTCTCTCTCTGTCTCTCTCTCGCTCTCTCTCTCTATCTCTCTCTCTCTCTCTCTCTCTCAAAAAAAAAAGTGTCCATTGGTGACTGCAATTGTTGAATGCCCTTAATAACAACGTTATTATTCATAATGACAAAAATCATATCAATGATGCCAAAATACAAACATTCAATGGATCCTAAACCTATCATGTCTACAGGTTTCTGTTGAATCACCACACACTACAGCGTCAGGAAGGCCTTTGAGTATTGCTGTCTAGTAGGCTATGTTGTTATTATTACATGCTCACACTAGCCTAATGATACCCTACCTAATTGGCTAATGGTAGGGTCACATAGATAGGTCCCATCATTAGATCATCTTCCCATTATGATAATAACATTGCAAGTACAGTGGGCCTACCTGATATTCGGGGTTTAGCACTGATGTTATGATACACCGTGATGAGAAACATGTAAAGGATATGGCCATTCTGTAATCTTTTTGGCGTATTTTCTCACAAAGTTATCCTCGCTGAAGATGAACAGCGAGCGGTTGACGGTGAAGCAGTTCTGACGCACCGGGATGGGGTTGTACAGGGCCATGGTCCGGGCTCTCTGCGCCATGGACTGCTTGTAGACCCGCTGTCCCCCGGGGCCTCCAGGCGGGCCGCCCTGCCGACTGCCGCCGCGGCCAGGGCCTCCAGGTCCATGCCCGTGCCCTGGTCCATGGCCGTGGCCGCCACCATACCTGGACGGCATCTCGTTTTCGAACCGCGCCATTCTCTGGACACCAAATCTTTACAAAGCAGCTGTAGCTGAGAAGGAGGTGAATGCTCAGCACGACCACACAACATTACATCCCATCTGCTTGCGGACTGCTCAGACACTCAACTGTTTTATTCTGCTTCTTCCACCTGCATAGGGGGAGAGTTGCCGGGTGGTAGCCTATATGGTGCGGCCTTTACAAGATGAAGACGCCATCTAGGCTTTGGTCTCTCTCTGTGGTTAGTGCTAATGGTCAAGTGCTGGTGTAAAAAAAAAATGCAACGTGGGGTTGGGGTGGGCTGGATAGCTTGGCTTGTTGCAGGACTGTCAGTGCAGTAGGATTCACAATTCCTCTTCAGGTCGTTTTTAGATGTCCAAAAAATAAGAGTAAGGCTCTTTTGGGATATTGGGGATATCAGATTGGGGACATTCCAAGATGAGTTAGTATAAATGTTTCATCTTCTCCATGGCTGCTCCATCGTTTTCTACCGAACCATTTCCACGGTGCGATAGGCTCGTCAGAAGCCCCTTGTGCTTCGCTTGAAGATAAAATGTTGTGTTGTCATCATGACCACAGCACAATATTAAAATCAATCAGATTATCAAAATAAAAAAATAAGAAAATAAATCCACCAAGTGTTTCCCCTCAACCGGGCATGTTGGTCGTGATTGCCATGGTACGTTTCAGACACCAAAACATGTTGGAAAAAAATCTATAATTATTTATTTATTTTGTAACATCCGCAATGTTTGGTACACTGGCTAATTTGTCTCCCGCCACCTCACACTCGCTTTACACGCGCGCAAAGATTAACTGGCATCCTTATACACGAAAAGGATAAATGTGACATTTGTTGATTTTTCTTATTTGCATTCAATAATCATCTTTAATTGAAATCCGTCGTGGTTTGTAATGTAATGTAGGGTAATATTAGAGCTGAATCAACAATTAAATGATGTTCCCCTCGACACAATGATCATATTCTCTCCATCACCTGCACAGCCGTCCATTCATACGTGGTCTCATCCGAGGAGGGGACATTTGGACGCGGGCAACATCACCATAGCAGAGTGGGGAGCATCCACCACCGCTCCGGTGTCTCGCCACCAGTCATCGTGATCTCCACAAGCGGGTCGAGCGCAGTGCAGAAACCGTGAAACTCGAACACCAACCCCGCCCCGCAGAATGCCTCTGCCCGCTGGAAAAAACTATGTCCTGCTCGTCCTCTTTCTCCCCTTCCTGAATAAGTGCGCTCCACGGCCTCCTCGGCTATCCGTCTAGCGGCCCTTAGGGGAGGGAAAGATGGAAGAATGGATGGATGGAGAGGGAGGAAGGAAATAGCCCCCTTTTCTTTAGAAATAGTAGAAATTACTAGAAATATTTTTTTTTAAAGAGATCAGAACACGAAATTGTCTCCGTCCAGATCCGCCAGTATTTTGGACTACAGGCTACTAATCGACTAGAGCCGATCAATTCAGCGCTGAATGCCTGAGAAAAGCTCTGTCCCGAAACCTGTGTGTGTAGCCAATGTGTGTGTTGCCGCCAGGCGCTGCAGCACATGACGCACACAGCCCCCACTCACAGACTCACTCCTCGCTCCCCTTCGTTCAAGTTCCAGACCCGTGCACGGTGAGGTGAGCCCTGATTTATTTAGGAACTATAGCCATATGCCCAGCCCTGGAATCACGATGCCTGTCCCTGTCGTACACACATTCTAGCACACATCAATGGAAAACATACTGCGTAAAATACCTCTGCGGTGAAAGAGATCCGCGGAGGGACATGGTTGCTTGGTGATTGTGAGAGTGTGGGGGGTCGCGATGGGTGGATGATTATGTTTGTTTTTATTGCTATTTCATGAACGACCTGGTAACTGTGTCAAGGTCAGCCTTGTGTGTGAGCTATGTGTGTTTTGGTGAGGGAAGAAGAGGTTGGGGGGGTGGGGTGGGGGTGGGGGTACATTTCTCATGGCTGCACCCCCTGGCGTGAGACAGCGAGCGAGTGTGCGTACACGTGCGCGCTTCTCGGGGGAGATGTGTGGTGTGTGTGTGTGTTTGTGTGTGTGTGTGTGTGTGTGTGTGTGCGAGAGAGAGAGAGAGAGAGAGAGAGAGAGAGAGAGGAAGGAGAGAGAGAGAGAGAGAGAGCCCGCGTTAGGGAACGTGCAGAGAGAAACGTCGACAGGCTATTCTTAGCTGCAGACATTTGGAAATGAATGGACGATGTTTTCCCTCCCTCGTCTCTCGCTCTTCCTCTACGGTCTCTCTCGCTCTTCCACCCCCGTTCCTCTCTCCCTCTCTCTGGATCCGAGCAGGTGCTAGTGCTCTTCCCTCTCGCCCTCTCCCTCTCTCTTCAGTCCGGCATGCATGTCACTAATGCTCAAGGTACGGCCTTCCCGTCCATTGCCATTACCGGGCATTCTGAAATCAAATGCACAATTCTGGCTACATGATGTGCAAATTAAGTGGAGCCTATAAAGTCCCATTGAATATATGAATGAATACGACTTTGTATTTGTGGTTTCTACTTTCTGCAACTCGTGTTGGGTTGGTGCTGGTCTTTTTGAAAACAGAACAGAAGCGGCGTAGCAGCCCTCCAAACCACGGTCCAGTGTGATTAAAGGTTAAAGGTGATTAAAGGTTTTAATTGATTGCCGCCCGAAATAGCAGCCGCTTTGAATGGTAAATGATCAAGAGGACATGGGCTTAAGGGAGATCTGCGAATTTGTCCATATTTGGAGTCATCATCTGGTCAATATATAAACTTGATGGTGAGACAACGTTCTTGTGGGAGAAAGAAGACGACGGATATCTGCGCGACCTTAACTGTTATCGCGTGTCGGGTATCACATGAAGCGTGGATCAATGTTTTCTTCAGCGGTGAGAGTGACCCACCGTCAAGATCTAGGTCTAACAAGGTCGTCTCTATACACTGTACACTTTTGTGGAAAACCGTTTCTAGAACCATTCGAGTAACCCAACTCAAAGTATTGCAGTGTTGAAATCTTAAAGTAATAAAGTGACATCACCAACCATATGGTTATTTTAAAGTTGTAAATACTTAACTGTTTTTGTGTTCTATTAACTTTTTTTGCGTTATGTATTCTGAACTATACCGATTGAAGTTGCTTGAATATGAGTATTTGTTGTAGTGAACATAACAATTTAGGGTCCCTTCTACTGAAATGATTTACATTCATTAGTAATTGTTTTCAAGTGTAAGTACTAAGTAGTTCTGATTAGTCATTTTCAGTGGTCCACCTGTTTAACGATGTTTTATGTATTTGATGATTTGTCATTATAATCCACCTTAGCAGTCATTGTTGAGCACAGTGTTCATCCCTCTAGCAGTAGCTGGAGGTAGAGCTGTAACCAGTCATTGTTGAGCACAGTCCTCATCCCTCTCGCAGTAGCTGGAGGTAGAGCTGTAAACCAGTCATTGTTGAGCACAGTGCTCATCCCTCTAGCAGTAGCTGGAGGTAGAGCTGTAAACAAGTCATTGTTGAGCACAGTGCTCATCCCTCTAGCAGTAACTGGAGGTAGAGCTGTAACCAGTCATTGTTGAGCACAGTCCTCATCCTTCTCGCAGTAGCTGGAGGTAGAGCTGTAACCAGTCATTGTTGAACACAGTTCTCATCCCTCTAGCAGTAGCTGGAGATAGAGCTGTAACCAGTCATTGTTGAGCACAGTTCTTATTCCTCTAGCAGTAACTGGAGGTAGAGCTGTAACCAGTCATTGTTGAGCATAGTGCTCATCTCTCTCGCAGTAACTGGAGGTAGAGCTGTAACCAGTCATTGTTGAACACAGTGCTCATCCCTCTAGCAGTAACTGGAGGTAGAGCTGTAACCAGTCATGGTTGAACACAGTTCTCATCCCTCTAGCAGTAACTGGAGGTAGAGCTGTAACCAGTCATTGTTGAGCACAGTGCTCATCCCTCTCGCAGTAACTGGAGGTAGAGCTGTAACCAGTCTTTGTTGAGCACAGTTCTTATCCCTCTAGCAGTACCTGTAGGTAGAGCTGTAACCAGTCATTGTTGAGCATAGTGCTCATCCCTCTCGCAGTAACTGGAGGTAGAGCTGTAACCAGTCATTGTTGAACACAGTGCTCATCCCTCTAGCAGTAGCTGGAGGTAGAGCTGTAACCAGTCATTGTTGAGCACAGTTCTCATCCCTCTAGCAGTAGCTGGAGGTAGAGCTGTAACTAGTCGTTGTTGAACACAGTGCTCATCCCTCTAGCAGTAACTGGAGGTAGAGCTGTAACCAGTCATTGTTGAGCACAGTCTTCATCCTTCTAGCAGTAGCTGGAGGTAGAGCTGTAACCAGTAATTGTTGAGCACAGTTCTCATCCCTCTAGCAGTAGCTGGAGGTAGAGCTGTAACCAGTCATTGTTGAACACAGTGCTCATCCCTCTAGCGGTAACTGGAGGTAGAGCTGTAACCAGTCATTGTTGAACACAGTGCTCATCCCTCTAGCGGTAACTGGAGGTAGAGCTGTACGCATTACAGTGTGCTGCATTGGCGGTGGTGGTGCACATTACCTTCTTGATGGTGGGAATGGCTTCTCTCATTATTTAACTGTATTTAGCGGATTTGATATCCGGTCATCATGATCAATTACACCTAAAACTGCTTAATACTATTTTAGAAATATACTTTTCTTTCTTCAAACAAGTCATGTGGCACTATTACATATTGGTAACTTTCAAAAACGTAATAATTCTATATCATCACAACACAGATAAATCAAGTGTTTTTACTCTAATATCAATGTGTCTGACTACTACTTTATTATTTTAAGTAAATATGTAAAACATAATAGAGTCATGTAAGAATAACTTATTTAATACATGTTAGATTGACATTAACATATTAACTAATCATAACCTTAGCAGAATACAAATACATAAAGTTAAATTCACTAAATAACATAATATTTGTTAACAGTACTCATAAAACCTTAAGTGATAAGAAATCTTATTGACATGAGTTAGAACTACTTTTATGAGTTCTACTGACAGTTGGAGATGTTTGAGTAGCCACTATTCAAATCATTTAATGAGTTAGGCATTTACTTTTTACAGTGTAACGATGGTAGAAAGGCCATGGGAGGAAACGTACCCTTACCTTAACCCCAACCCTTACAAATACCAACACTACCAGTCTTCTACCCATTCAAAATTCACCCTATTTATTGTGTTGGACCATGTCAGCACCATGGATAGTTCCCTTAACCATTCAAGATTCTGCAAGGCCAACAGAACTGTCCATGGTGCTTAAAACGACCCACAGCAACAGTTCCAGCAACAAACCATTTTCAGCATCACAGACAGTTCTGTTTTGTCTAATCAGCTGTGTAGTGCTAGGGTATCAAAAAAAAGTGTGCACCCCTTTGGGTCCTTAGGACCAGGGCTGCGTTCAGTACGTTTTTATGTTTGTTTAATTGAACGGAAACAGCGCTGTACTGAACGACCAGTTGAAAAACGTTGGGGTGTGGGTTGGGGAACGCTGTGAGCTTGGCCATTGGCCTTTAAATACGTCACTCATTGCTTCAAGCCACACCTCGCACACTCACCAAACGGGAGCAAACATCCCTCAATGTCTGTTCAAGAACGTACAAGAACGTTTTGGCAAAATGTGTCGTTCAGCAAAAAACGTTCTACAACGTAGTGAAAGTTCAAGCGAACTGAATGCACCTCAGGATTAAGAAGCACAGGTCGGGTCCAAATACCCATAGCAGCATAGGCTACTACATACTTACACTGCATAGTCATTTCAGCATTTAATCTACTAGAATTCACTTGTTTTTCTGACTCAAGTGTTTGACAACAGCTGATAATCAGATAAATTGACGCACTGTACCAAAATGAACGAATGATGGGAGTCAACGCAATCGAGCATTAGATCATGCATTTGAGCATTAGATCATGCATTCGAAATTTCACATACTATAAATATTTTTTAGTACACTAGTATGGTTATTTGGACACACACCTGCGCTAGAGACACATGGAACTGTCCGTGGTGCTGAAAATTACCACGGGGCCTTGCTCAATTGAACAACTTCCAGGCCAATAGAACTGTCCATAGTTTGATACCTGTTTTAGCCCTTTATTTCCAGTCCTCTACTGTAGGACCACCAGACTGTCGACACATTTGTTCTAGCCCTGCACTGACACACCAGATTCAACAACTCAAAAGCTCGGTAAATAGTTGACACACCAGATTCAACAACTCAAAAGCTTGGTAAATAGCTGACACAACAGATTCAACAACTCAAAAGCTTGGTAAATAGCTGACACACCAGATTTAACAACTCAAGGACTTGGTAAATAGCTGACACACCAGATTCAACAACTCAAAAGCTTGGTAAATAGCTGACACACCAGATTCAACAACTCAAAAGCTCGGTAAATAGTTGACACGCCAGATTCAACAACTCAAGGACTTGGTAAATAGCTGACACACCAGATTCAACAACTCAAAAGCTTGGTAAATAGCTGACACACCAGATTCAACAACTCAAAAGCTTGGTAAATAGTTGACACACCAGATTCAACAACTCAAGTGCTTGGTAATTAGTGAGTTGAATCAGGTGTGTTAGTGCAGGGCTAGAACTAAAACGTCCCCCAGGAGAGGGCTTTGAATTAATATTGATGCTGTGGACCATTTCAGCACCACAGACAGCTATTGGCCCTGCAGCAGTTGAACGGGACAATGGAACTAGCTGCCCATAGTGCTGAAGCTGGCCAGTAGAATACAGTGATTTACAGGATGTTAGGATAGGATGAACTTTAATGTCCCTGAGATGAAAATTGTCTTAGACACAGTACTGAGGCATACAAAATAGACGGTGCACATTTCACATTCAGCATAATACATACATTGGACATTACTCATCATACACATTGTGCACTTCTCAAATAGCCACATACATAAAACATATTGCACCCACTGTCATCCATGTGACATACATTTCCTTCCTGCTGGGTGGATCCTTCCCCCAGTCAACAAGCAAGAGAGACTTCTGAGGAGCGGTGGGGGTAGGGTTGAATTGGGCACGGGCGCGGCACTCATGCTTGAGCTGGCCCATAGAAACAGAGTCTGTGAGCTAGCCGCTCTCTGGCTCCTCGCGCCGGTTGAGAGATGAGCTCTGTCAGCTTGGGTGAACCGCCGTGCCGGATCCAGCGCCTCCCGCCCACACAGGCGGCCTGCTTTGTGGGTGCCGTGTCTGTGTGCGATATCGTGTCCCGCGGACATACCCGCCTGATGCTAAACGCATTGAATGCGCTTGAGCAGGTCGAACTCAGAGCCAGAGGAATACACCAAAATCAGAAACAGAAACAAGCGCTGTGTAGAGGAAAATATGGATGGGTGGAGAGTGCAATATGGTACACAGTAGAATATCAAACATGGGGTGGAGGGGCCTACTAAACTCATGGAATAAACACATTTTAGCTATGGCAGTTGGCCTATGAATAAAGGGAAGGGGGGAGTGGAGTTCATTCAAAGATGGGTGAAAAATTATCCTAACATGAGGGTTACTCTAGATGTGTCTTTGTGTCTGTCTGTGTGTGTGTGTTTATATGAATATGTGGGTTGTGTGTTTGCATGTGTGCACGCATATCTGTGTGTGCGTGCGTGTCACGAAGTCGATGTCTCTCCTTGTTCGGGCAGTGTTCACCGGTCTTCTAGCCATCCAGATCCATTTTTCATTTGTTTTGTCTCGTTTTTCCACACACCTGGTTCTCATTTCCCTCATTATGTGTTGTGTATTTAACCCTCTGTTTCCCCCATGTCTTTGTGTGGTATTGTTTTTTCTGTGTTCACGTATGCGCACTTTAGGCTGGTTGCGCTGGGTTATGTTCAACCCGCATTTTGTATTTCGTGTTCATTTGTGCCATGTGCTTTTGGTTCGCCAAATGAATGGCTCCGTGTTACTACCAACTATCAGCTCTCCTGCACCTGACTTCCTACAGCCCTTCACGCATACCCTGACAGTGCATGTGTATGTGTGTGCGTGTGTTTGCAGTACATGTGTGTCCATATGTCTCATCTTTCTGTTGCATACTTGTCACCTTCATTGTTTGATATATGCTGTCTGTGTGGCCAGCTGATAATCTCTGCCACCCTGGAGTGTGCTGTGTTGTCTCTCAGTCAGAAGTCCCTAATCATTCCCTGCAGGAGACCCGGTCTCTCCCGCTTCAAGCATAGCCTAGCCTCCTCATCTTCCTTCTCTGCCTCCTTTTCCTCCTCCTCCTTCTCCCGCCTACTCTATAGAAGAAGTACTGGAAAAATTGGAACTAAAATCCAGATTGTATCAAATAAATACAATGTGGGTGCAGGCTGATGTGGTGCCTCTGCCACTAAGATACTCATCAGCAATGAGAGAAACACCATATTTAACACCAATGGAATGGACAACCAACAAGTATGGACATGTGTGCAGAGTTACACAACCCTCTCAGGGGTGGTTGCCCTACTTGCCTGGACCCATAATAAGACAATAAGGTTCCAATAAGCATCCCTGAGTAGGCTTCATCTGCATCTGTGCAATCATCCATTTAACATGTTAAGCCCTATCAGGAGATGTTTTTCTGAAAGCTCAAGTCTCAGACCAAGTGGTGGGTGCATCCTGTAGGCTGTGAGGCTGGGTGAGGCTGGGTGGTTCTGAGATGCAGTCTAAGAAGGAGCCGTGTGGGACTCAATGATTCATAAAGCTGAATAATTCATTGGCTGGAGGCATGTAGAGCTCTCTCTTTCTGCCTCTGCCTTTGCCTCTCTGTCCTTGGTGAACTGTCTCTCTCAGCCTCTGCTCTGACAGACCTACTGCAGTAAGTAGTCACTGTGTGGACAGGCTACAAAGGACATACTTACACCAGTAAGAAATTACTATACAGCCAGGCTACAAATGGCAGACTTACTGCAGTGAGTAGACGGCCAGGCTACAAAGGACATACTTACTGCAGTAAGTAGACAGCCAGGCTACAAAGGACAGACTTACTCCAGTAAGAAGTTACTATACAGCCAGGCTACAAAGGACAGACTTACTGCAGTGAGTAGACAGCCAGGCTACAAAGGACAGACTTACTCCAGTAAGAAGTTACTATACAGCCAGGCTACAAAGGACAGACTTACTGCAGTGAGTAGACAGCCAGGCTACAAAGGACAGACTTACTCCAGTAAGAAGTTACTATACAGCCAGGCTACAAAGGACAGACTTACTGCAGTGAGTAGACAGACAGGCTACAAAGGCCAGAAATAGCAATGTTGCCAAAACGGTCATCTTTGTCCAATGCAGTGTCCCGGGAACCCACTAGGTATGCATGCTTTTGTTACAGCCCAATGCACACCTGATTCAACTAATCAACCAATTGTCAACCCCTTAAATCAGGTGTGTTAGTATTGGGCTGTGTGTGTGTGTGTGTGTGTGTGTGTGTTCATGTGATCAGGTTGATGAGCAGTCTATGTTAATGATGCTTAAAACTGTGACTCACAGAATGCTCACAAATAGAGGGCTGCTAATTCCTCAGTCCCCTATGTGTGTGTGTGTGTGTGTGTGTGTGTGTGTGTGTGTGTGTGTGTGTGTGTGTGTGTGTGTGTGTGTGTGTGTGTGTGTGTGTGTGTGTGTGTGTGTGTGTGTGTGTGTGTGTGCTGTGCCTGTCTAGGCGCTGCAGTACACACAGGCAGGCCGAAGCGATGCTGATGTAAGCACAATACATTTTTAAACAGCTGGAATTATTAACCCGCTCATAAATAGGCTCCTATTGCTCACAGTCTTCTACCAGAGGAGCACGAAATTCTCTGTAACAGTTTCAATCTAATTCAATGGTGTTTTATTGGCTTACAGTACATACAGTACCGTACAGTGCAATGCAACAATAAGAGCCAAGCATGTACTTCTCTAAGGGGAAGCTATCTTTGCCAGATAGAATGTATCTCCATTAGATTCACATCACATTCTCTTTTCCTTGAGGACATTTTCTTTAAAAAAAGGGGTAAAAAATGACTTGTTTTGGAAGATGAGAGTAAAGCCTGTAAAGAGGGAGATGGGAGTGGTGTGATGGGGATGGAGGAGACGTAGAGAGAGAGAGAGAGAGAGAGAGAGAGAGAGAGAAGCTGTCAAATCTGTTCCTGGTGTAAGTATACCAACATGGTTTACTGGTGAGGATGAAGTCACCAGAATATCTGCAGAGAGCACTCCCCCCTCCTTTCTCCCCATCCTCTCTTTTCCCAGCCCCACCTCTCTCTCTTTCCCTCACCCCTCACCTCCTTTCTCATCATCCCCTATTGTCCGTACCCCACCTCTCTCCCCCATAAGTTTATTTCCTCTGTCTCCCAAAATACCTCTACATTTCTCACCTTCCCTGTTTCCTCAACCCCAATTCTCTACCCCACCATTTTCTCAATTTTACTGGATTTCTCTTTCTCCTATAGGCACTTCTTATTCTATATCCTTCTCTCTTTTACTCTTTCTTCTCTCCTCCCTCTCAACCACACTCACATGTTTATCTCTACTATTAGTTCCTATTCCTCTCTTCCTCCTCTCTTCTCTCACATCAGGGTCATTCAATTCTGGTCCTTCTGGGCTGCAGTGTCTGCTGGTTTTCATATCTCCCTGATATTTACATTAATTCATGTCCGTAGCCATACACACACACCTGGTTTCCAGCTACTAAACCAGAGTCTAAAGCCAGGGATGCCAGGGAAGCAGAAGACACAGTGGTCCTTGAGACCGGGAGTTGAACATCCTGGATGAACTTCATGTATATGTTACAATCAATAGTGTAATACTAGTTACTCAGCATTCTGTCACAACACCTAGACTACTTCCTGTACCCATCTGCCTCTGCATGCAGTGCCACCCCACAACTGGCAATCACAGAGACCCCATTGAGAAAAGGCTCAGGAGGAGGAGCTAAGCTGGAGAGCAGCCAATGAGAGCAGCATGTGGAGGACTCAGTGAAGGAGGTGATGAGGCATGGAAGGCAGTCAGTGAGGAACACACTGGATGACTTACCCCTTTCTCTCTCTCTCTTTCTCTCCTCCCTGCCTCTCCCCTTCCTCTCTATTCCTCCCTACCTCCATGTCTCTCTTTGTGTGTGTGTGTTTCTGAGCCATGATAGCCGTAGCATAGTCAGCAGACTGAGTTGTCTGTCCCATTGTAGAAGTGTAGCAGCAGCAGTAGCAGAGCTGTCTGTTACAACTGAGTATGTGGATTAGCAGTGCCTTAACTCAGCCAAACCACCACTCCTACTACTGGCCGACTTTCACAATTGGCAGTGACTACATTCATTACAGACGTGAGGCCTAATCGATAGGAAGAGCCAGTCAGTGTGGGCTATAGACATTACACGGGTGTCACTCCAATTGTGTGTGTGTGTGTGTGGGTGTGGGTGTGGGTGTGGGTTGAATATGGAAGTGAGTTCCATGCACTCATGGCTCTGTAAAATACTGTACATTTCCTTGAATTTGTTCTGGATCTGGGGACTGTGAAAGGACCCCTGGTAGCATGTCTGGTGGGGTAAGTGTGTGTGTCAGTGCAACTCTTAGCCAAGAGAGACTGGCATGCATAGTATTAATATTAGCCATCTGACTATAATGAAGAACAAGATGTGCGACTCTGTTCTGGGCCAGCTGCAGCCTAACTAGGTCTTTCTTTGCAGCACTGGACCATATGACTGGACAATAAATCAAATCATCAAATCACATACACATGGTTAGCAGATGTTATTGAGAGTGAAGCGAAAAGCTTGTGCTTCTACTTCCGACCGTGCAGCAATATCTAACATGTAATCTAACAATTCCACAACAACTACCTAATACACACACACATTTAAGTAAAGGAAAGGAATAAGAATACAGAATACATATTCATATATGGATGAGCAATGACAGAGCGGCATTGGCAAGATTCAATAGATGGTGTTAAATCCAGTATATACATATGAGATGAGTAATGCAAGATATGTAAACATTATTAAAGTGGCATTATTAAAATGACTAGTGATCCATTTATTAAAGTGGCCAGTGATTTGAGTCTGTATGTAGGCAGCAGCCTCACTGTGTTAGTGATGGTTGTTTAACAGTCTGATGGCCTTGAGATAGAAGCTGTTTTTCAGTCTCTCAGTCCCAGCTTTGATGCACCTGTGCTGACCTCGCCTTCTGGATGATAGCGGGGTGAACAGGCAGTGGCTCGGGTGGTTGTTGTCCTTGATGATCTTTTTGGCCTTCCTGTGACATCGGGTGGTGTAGGTTTCCAGGAGGGTGGGAAGTTTGCGCACCACCCTCTGTAGAGTCCTGCGGTTATGGGTGGTGCAGTTGCCGTACCAGGTGGTGATACAGCCCGACAGGATGCTCTCCATTGTGCATCTGTAAAGGTTTGTGAGGGTTATAGGTGACAAGCCACATTTCTTCAGCCTCCTGAGGTTGAAGAGGCGCTGCTCCGCCTTCTTCACCACGCTGTCTGTGTGGGTGGACCATTTCAGTTTGTCCGTGATGTGTACGCCGAGGAACTTAAAACTCTCCACCTTCTCCACTGCTGTCCCGTCGATGTGGATATGGGGGTGCTCCCTCTGCTGTTTCCTGATGTCCACGATCATCTCCTTTGTTTTGTTGACGTTGAGTGAGAGGATGTTTTCATGCCCTCACCTCCTCCCTATAGACTGTCTCGTCATTGTTGGTAATTAAGCCTACTCTGTTGTGTCATTTGCAAACTTAATGATTGAGTTGGAGGTGTGCATGGCCATGCAGTCATGGGTGAACAGGGAGTACAGGAGGGGGCTGAGCACACACCCTTGTGGAGCCCCAGTGTTGAGGATCAGCAAAGTGAAGATATTGTTTCCTACCTTCACCACCTGTGTGCGGCCCGTCAAGATGTCCAGGACCCAATTGCCTCAAGCTTAATGATGAGCTTGGAGGGTACTATGGTTTTGAATGCTGAGCTGTAGTCAATGAACAGCATTCTTATATAGGTATTCCTCTTGTCCAGATGGGATAGGGCAGTGTGCAGTGGGATGGCGATTGCATCGTCTGTGGACCTATTTGGGTGGCACCCAAATTGAAGTGGCTCTAGGGTATCAGGTAGGGTGGATCCTTGACTAGTCTCTCAAAGCACTTCATGATGACAGAAGTGAATGCTATGGGGTGATAGTCATTTAGGTATGTTACCATGATATAAGATAAAACTATATTCCTGCAGAACCTGCTTCCTGGAGTGTGGTGTCAAAAAAGCAGAGTATCTCTTTATTACAGACAGACTTCTCTCCATCTTTACAACCATTGGATCTATATATTTTGACCATGACAGTTTATAATCTAAGGTAACACCACGTAATTTAGTCTCCTTCACTTGTTCAACAGCCACAACATTCATTACCAGATTCAGCTGTCTAGAACTTAAGGAAAGATTTATACCAAATACAATGCTCTTAGTTTTAGAGATGTTCAGGACTAGTTTATTACTGGCCACCCATTCCAAAACAGACTGCAACTCTTTGCTAAGGGTTTCAGTGACTTCATTAGCTGTGATTGCTGACGCATAGTGTATATGATTGACTCATCAGCATACATGGACACACATGCTTTGTTAAATGCCAGTGGCAGGTCATTGGTAAACATAGACAAGAGTAAAGGGCCTAGAGAGCAGAGCCTAGAGAAGGAAAGGTTCTCATTGAAGCAAGCATGAACTATGATACTATACTGCCACTTAGTGTCTATGAATAATACTGTCAATGTGTCGGCCTCCCTCTTGTTGTAGAGATATGACGTCATCATGCATAGCAGACACATTCCTCTGCCTAGGCGTTGCTGACTCGTGCCAGATCTTATAAGGCCTGGATAGGTGTATTTACCTATCAGCTAACCACATCATATGTTCTAGCATTCAGTCAGTCGATGACACGGGCGATGACGTTGTATGTAAGCATTGGTTGATGCATGCAACATCTGAGCAGGGGAAAGCTCGCTGAATCTACCAAGACTGCCACTGTTGGCTCTTCCCAAAACACAAAGGAGGGATATATAGCCTATTGCCACCTCAAGGCTGTTTATAATGTAAATATACCTACACAGGGATGGAGTTAAACATTTACAGACTAATCAACTAACATACAAATAATAATAATAAACACATTTTTTTATTGACTAACAGGCCTATATATAACATAGACTAAACGGAACATACTGTATCGAACAAAATGTAACATACTGTATAGAACAAAATGTAACATACTGTATCGAACAAAATGTAACATACTGTATAGAACAAAATGTAACGTACTGTATCGAACAAAATGTAACGTACTGTATCGAACAAAATGTAACATACTGTATAGAACAAAATGTAACATACTGTATCGAACAAAATGTAACATACTGTATAGAACAAAATGTAACATACTGTATAGAACAAAATGTAACATACTGTATCGAACAAAATGTAACATACTGTATAGAACAAAATGTAACATACTGTATAGAACAAAATGTAACATACTGTATCGAACAAAATGTAACATACTGTATAGAACAAAATGTAACATACTGTATCGAACAAAATGTAACATACTGTATAGAACAAAATGTAACATACTGTATAGAACAAAATGTAACATACTGTATAGAACAAAATGTAACATACTGTATCGAACAAAATGTAACATACTGTATCGAACAAAATGTAACATACTGTATAGAACAAAATGTAACATACTGTATCGAACAAAATGTAACATACTGTATAGAACAAAATGTAACATACTGTATCGAACAAAATGTAACATACTGTATCGAACAAAATGTAACATACTGTATAGAACAAAATGTAACATACTGTATCGAACAAAATGTAACATACTGTATAGAACAAAATGTAACATACTGTATCGAACAAAATGTAACATACTGTATCGAACAAAATGTAACATACTGTATAGAACAAAATGTAACATACTGTATCGAACAAAATGTAACATACTGTATCGAACAAAATGTAACATACTGTATCGAACAAAATGTAACATACTGTATAGAACAAAATGTAACATACTGTATCGAACAAAATGTAACATACTGTATAGAACAAAATGTAACATACTGTATCGAACAAAATGTAACATACTGTATCGAACAAAATGTAACATACTGTATCGAACAAAATGTAACATACTGTATAGAACAAAATGTAACATACTGTATCGAACAAAATGTAACATACTGTATCGAACAAAATGTAACATACTGTATCGAACAAAATGTAACATACTGTATCGAACAAAATGTAACATACTGTATCGAACAAAATGTAACATACTGTATAGAACAAAATGTAACATAATGTATCGAACAAAATGTAACATACTGTATAGAACAAAATGTAACATACTGTATAGAACAAAATGTAACATACTGTATCGAACAAAATGTAACATACTGTATCGAACAAAATGTAACATACTGTATCGAACAAAATGTAACATACTGTATCGAACAAAATGTAACATACTGTATCGAACAAAATGTAACATACTGTATCGAACAAAATGTAACATACTGTATCGAACAAAATGTAACATACTGTATCGAACAAAATGTAACATACTGTATCGAACAAAATGTAACATACTGTATCGAACAAAATGTAAAATACTGTATCGAACAAAATGTAACATACTGTATCGAACAAAATGTAACATACTGTATCGAACAAAATGTAACATACTGTATCGAACAAAATGTAACATACTGTATAGAACAAAATGTAACATACTGTATCGAACAAAATGTAACATACTGTATCGAACAAAATGTAACATACTGTATCGAACAAAATGTAACATGCTGTATAGAACAAAATGTAACATACTGTATAGAACAAAATGTAACATACTGTATCGAACAAAATGTAACATACTGTATAGAACAAAATGTAACATAATGTATCGAACAAAATGTAACATACTGTATCGAACAAAATGTAACATACTGTATAGAACAAAATGTAACATACTGTATCGAACAAAATGTAACATACTGTATCGAACAAAATGTAACATACTGTATCGAACAAAATGTAACATACTGTATCGAACAAAATGTAACATACTGTATAGAACAAAATGTAACATAATGTATCGAACAAAATGTAACATACTGTATCGAACAAAATGTAACATACTGTATAGAACAAAAAGTAACGTACTGTATAGAACAAAATGTAACATAATGTATCGAACAAAATGTAACATACTGTATCGAACAAAATGTAACGTACTGTATCGAACAAAATGTAACATACTGTATCGAACAAAATGTAACATACTGTATCGAACAAAATGTAACGTACTGTATCGAACAAAATGTAACATACTGTATCGAACAAAATGTAACATACTGTATAGAACAAAATGTAACGTACTGTATCGAACAAAATGTAACATACTGTATCGAACAAAATGTAACATACTGTATAGAACAAAATGTAACGTACTGTATCGAACAAAATGTAACATACTGTATCGAAAAAAATGTAACATACTGTATAGAACAAAATGTAACATACTGTATAGAACAAAATGTAACATACTGTATCGAACAAAATGTAACATACTGTATAGAACAAAATGTAACATACTGTATCGAACAAAATGTAACATACTGTATAGAACAAAATGTAACATAATGTATCTAACAAAATGTAACATACTGTATAGAACAAAAAGTAACGTACTGTATAGAACAAAATGTAACGTACTGTATCGAACAAAATGTAACATACTGTATCGAACAAAATGTAACATACTGTATAGAACAAAAAGTAACGTACTGTATAGAACAAAATGTAACGTAATGTATCGAACAAAATGTAACATACTGTATCGAACAAAATGTAACATACTGTATCGAACAAAATGTAACATACTGTATCGAACAAAATGTAACGTACTGTATCGAACAAAATGTAACATACTGTATCGAACAAAATGTAACATACTGTATAGAACAAAAAGTAACGTACTTTATAGAACAAAATGTAACGTACTGTATCGAACAAAATGTAACATACTGTATCGAACAAAATGTAACATACTGTATCGAACAAAATGTAACATACTGTATAGAACAAAATGTAACATACTGTATAGAACAAAATGTAACATACTGTATAGAACAAAATGTAACATACTGTATAGAACAAAATGTAACATACTGTATAGAACAAAATGTAACATACTGTATCGAACAAAATGTAACATACTGTATCGAACAAAATGTAACATACTGTATCGAACAAAATGTAACATACTGTATCGAACAAAATGTAACATACTGTATCGAACAAAATGTAACATACTGTATCGAACAAAATGTAACATACTGTATCGAACAAAATGTAACATACTGTATCGAACAAAATGTAACATACTGTATCGAACAAAATGTAACATACTGTATCGAACAAAATCTAACATACTGTATCGAACAAAATGTAACGTACACTGTCAAATATACTGAACAAACAGAATGGGGGGGAAAACACACACCACAACACACACACACACACACACACAGACCACAACACACACACAGACCACCTACACCACCACACACACAGACCACCTACACACACACCACCTACAACACCACACACACAGACCACCTACACCACATCAAAGGCAACCTCCACCACACACACAGACCACCTCCACCACAATACTCACAGACCACCTACACCACAACACACCTACACCACAACACACACAGACCACCTACACCACAACACACACACAGACCACCTGCACCACAACACACACAGACCTACACCACAACACACACAGACCACCTACACAGACCACCTACACCACAACACACACAGGCCACCTACACCACAACACACCTACACCACAACACACACAGACCACCTACACCACAACACACACACAGACCACCTACACCACAACACACACACAGACCACCTGCACCACAACACACACAGACCTACACCATAACACACACAGACCACCTACACAGACGACCTACACCACAACACACACAGGCCACCTACACCACATCACAATGACCACCTACAAAACATCACACAGACCACCTACACCACACACATCCCTACACCACACCACACAGACCACCTACACCACAACACACACAGACTACCTACACCACAAACGCAGACCACCTACACCACACACGCACACCACCTACACCACAACACACCTACACCACCTACACCACAACACACCTACACCACAACACACACAGACCACCTGCACCACAACACACACAGACCACCTGCACCACAACACACACAGACCACCTGCAACACAACACACACAGACCACCTGCACCACAACACACACAGACCATCTACACCACGACACACACAGACCACCTACACCACAACACACACAGACCACCTGCACAACACACACAGACCTACACCATAGCACACACAGACCACCTACACCACACACGGACGACCTACACCACACCACATCACACAGACCACCTACACCACAACACACACAGACCACCTACACCACACACACAGACCTACACCACACACACAGACCTACACCACACACACATACCTACACCACACACACAGACCTACACCACACACACAGACCTACACAACAACACACATAGACCACCTACACCACATCACAGACCTACACCACATCACACACAGACCACGAACACCACATCACACACAGACCACGAACAACACAACACACACAGACCTACACCACAACACACACAGACCTACACCACCACACACACAGACCACCTACACAACACACACACACATACCTACACCACAACACACACACAGACCACTTACACCACACACACAGACCACCTACCCACAACACCCACAGACCTACACCACATCACACACAGACCACCTACACCACATCACACACAGACCACCTACACCACATCACACACAGACCACCTACACCACAACACACACAGACCACCTAAACCACATCACACACACAGACCACCTACACCACATCACACACAGACCCACACCACCAAACACACAGGCCTACACCACAACACACACAGACCTTCACCACATCACAAGGACCACCTACACCACACACAGACCTACACCACAACACACACAGACCTATACCACAACACACACAGACCCACACCACCACACACACAGACCTACATCACAACACACACAGACCACCTAAACCACAACACACCACATCACAAAGACCACCTACACAACACATACCACCTACACCACAACATACACAGACCTACACCACAATACACACAGAACACCTACACCACAACACACACAGACCTACACCACAACACACACACACAGACCACTTACACCACACACACAGACCACCTACCCACAACACCCACAGACCTACACCACAACACACACAGACCACCTACACCACAACACACACAGACCTACACCACAACACACACACAGACCACCTACACCACATCACAACAACCACCTACACCACATCACACAGACCACCTACACCACACACACAGACCTACACCACAACACACACATACCTACACAACAACACACACACAGACCACTTACACCACACACACAGACCACCTACACCACAACACACACAGACCAACACCACAACACACACAGACCACTTACACCACACACACAGACCACCTACAACACATCACAAAGACCACCTACACCAACACACAGACCACGAACACCATAACACACACAGACCTACACCACAACACACACAGACCACCTACACCACACACAGACCTACACCCCAACACACACAGACCACCTACACCACACACAGACCTACACCACAACACACACAGGCCTACACCACAACACACACAGACCATCAACACCACACACACAGACCTACACCACAACACACACAGGCCTACACCACAACACACACAGACCATCAACACCACACACACAGACCTACATCACAACACACACAGACCCCTACACCACAACACACACAGAGCTACACAAAAACACACACACAGACCACCTAAACCACAACACACACAGACCTACACCACACACACAGACCACCTACCCACAACACCCACAGACTTACACCACAACACACACAGACCACCTTCACCACAACACACAGACCTACACCACAACACACACACAGACCACCTACACCACATCACAACGACCACCTACACCACATCACACAGACCACCTACACCACGCACACAGACCTACACCACAACACACACATACCTACACCACAACACACACACAGACCACTTACACCACACACACAGACCACCTACACCAAAACACACAGAGACATACACCACAACACACACATACCTACACCACAACACACACAGACCACTTACACCACACACACAGACCACCTACACCACAACACACACAGACCTACACCACACCACAACACACACACAGACCACCTACACCACAACACACACAGACCACCTACACCACATCACAAAGACCACCTACACCACACACACAGACCTACACCACAACACACACAGGCCTACACCATAACACACACAGACCCCTACACCACACACACAGACCTACACCACAACACACACAGACATACGCCACAACACACACATACCTACACCACAACACACACACAGACCACCTACACCACATCACAACGACCACCTACACCACATCACACAGACCACCTACACCACACACACAGACCTACATCACAACACACACAGAGCTACACAAAAACACACACACAGACCACCTAAACCACAACACACCACATCACAAAGACCACCTACACCACACACACAGACCACCTACACCACAACACACACAGACCTACACCACAACACACACACAGGCCACTTACACCATACACACAGACCACCTACCCACAACACCCACAGACCTACACCACAACACACACAGACCACCTACACCACAACACACAGACCTACACCACAACACACCCACAGACCTACACCACAACACACACAGACCACCTACACCACAACACACAGACCTACACCACAACACACACACAGACCACCTACACCACATCACAACGACCACCTATTCCTTCACCACAACACACACATACCTACACCACAACACACACAGACCACTTACACCACACACAGACCACCTACACCACAACACACAGAGACATACACCACAACACACACATACCTACACCACAACACACACAGACCACTTACACCATACACACAAATCACCTACACCACAACACACACAGACCTACACCACACCACAACACACACACATACCACCTACACCACAACACACACTGACCACCTACACCACATCACAAAGACCACCTACACCACACACACAGACCACGAACACCTACACCACACACAGACCTACACCACAACACAAACAGACCACCTGCACCACACACAGACCTACACCAAAACACACACAGGCCTACACCACAACACACACAGACGCCTACACCACACACACAGACCTACACCACACACACAGACCTACATCACAACACACACAGACACCTACACCACAACACACACAGAGCTACACAAAAACACACACACAGACCACCTAAACCACAACACACCACATGACAGAGACCACCTACACCACACACACAGACCACCTACACCACAACACACACAGACCTACAACACAACACACATACCTACACCACAACACACACACAGACCACCTACACCACATCAAAACGACCACCTACACCACATCACACAGACAACCTACACCACACACACAGACCTACATCACAACACACACAGACCCCTACACCACAACACACACAGAGCTACACAAAAACACACACACAGACCACCTAAACCATAACACACCACATCACAAAGACCACCTACACCACACACACAGACCACCTACACCACAACACACACAGACCTACACCACAACACACACATACCTACACCACAACACACACACAGGCCACTTACACCACACACACAGACCACCTTCCCATAACACCCACATACCTACACCACATCACACAGACCACCTACATCACAAACACAGACCTACACCACATCACACACAGACCACCGACACCACAACACACATAGACAACCTACACCACAACACACACATACCACCTACTCCACATCACAATGACTACCTACACCACATCACACACAGACCACCTACACCACAACACACACACAGACCACCTACTCCACATCACACACAGACCACCTACACCACATCACACACAGACCACCTACACCACAACAAAGACACAGACCACCTACACCACAACACACACAGACCCACACCACCACACACAAAGACCACCTGCACCACACACACAGACCACCTACACCACAACACACACAGACCACCTACACCACATCACACACACAGACCAACTACACCACATCACACACAGACCTACACCACAACACACACAGAACCACACCACCACACACACAGGCCTACACCACAACACACACAGACCTTCACCACATGACAAGGACCACCTACACCCCACACACAGACCACCTACACCACACACACACAGACCACCTACACAACATCACACACAGCCCTACACCACAACACACACAGACCTACACCACAACACACACACAAACCACCTACACCACATAACAACGACTACCTACACCACATCACACACAGACCACCTACACCACATCACACACAGACCACCTACACCACAACAAACACACAGACCACCTACACCACAACAAACACACAGACCACCTACACCATATCACACACAGACCTACACCACAACACACAAAGACCCACACCACCACACACAAAGACCAACTGCACCACACACACACAGACCACCTACCCCACAACACACACATAGACCACCTACAACACAACACACACAGACCACCTGCAACACACACAGAACACCTGCACCACACACACAGACCACCTACACCACAACACACACAGACCACATCACACACACAGACAAACTACACCACATCACACACAGACCTACACCACAACACACACAGACCCACACCACCACACACACAGGCCTACACCACAACACACACAGACCTTCACCACATGACAAGGACCACCTACACCCCACACACAGACCACCTACACCACACACAGACCTACACCACAACACACACAGACCACCTACACCACACACACAGACCTACACCACACCACACACAAACCTACACCACAAAACACACAGACCTACACCACAACACACACAGACCACCTACACCACACACAGACCTACACCACAACACACAAAGGCCTACACCACAACACACACAGACCCCTACATCACACACACAGACCTTCAACACAACACACACAGACATACGCCACAACACACACATACCTACACCACAACACACACACAGACCACCTACACCACATCACAACGACCACCTACACCACATCACACAGACCACCTACACCACACACACAGACCTACACCACATCACACACAGACCACTTACACCACATCACACACAGACCACCTACACCACAACACACACAGACCACCTACACAACATCACACACAGACCTACACCACAACACACACAGACCTACACCACAACACACACACAGACCACCTACATCACATAACAACGACTACCTACACCACATCACACACAGACCACCTACACCACATCACACACAGACCACCTACACCACAACAAACACACAGACCACTTACACCACAACAAACACACAGACCACCTACACCACAACAAACACACAGACCACCTACACCATATCACACACAGACCTACACCACAACACACACAGACCCACACCACCACACACAAAGACCACCTGCACCACACACACACAGACCACCTACCCCACAACACACACACAGACCACCTACAACACAACACACACAGACCACCTGCATCACACACAGAACACCTGCACCACACACACAGACCACCTACACCACACACACATACCTACACCACAACACACATACAGACCACCTACACCATACACACAGACCTACACCACAACACACACAGACTACCTACACCACACACACGGACGACCTACACCGCAACACACACAGACCTACACGACAACACACACATACCTACACCACAACACACACAAAGACCACTTACATCACACACACAGACCACCAACCCACAACACCCACAGACCTACACCACAACACACACAGACCACCTACACCACAACACACACAGACCTACACCACAACACACACACAGACCACCTACACCACATCACAACAACCACCTACACCACATCACACACAGACCACCTACACCACAACAAACACACAGACCACCTACACCACATCACACACAGACCTACACCACAACACACCCAGACCCTCACCACCACACACAAAGACCACCTGCACCACACACACAGACCACCTACCCCACAACACACACACAGACCACCTACCCCACAACACACACAGACCACCTGCAACACACACAGAACACCTGCACCACACACACAGACCACCTACCCCACAACACACACAGACCACCTACACCACATACACATACCTACACCACACATACAGACCACCTACACCATACACACAGACCACCAACCCACAACACCCACAGACCTACAACACAACACACACAGACCACCTACACCACAACACACACAGACCTACACCACAACACACACACAGACCACCTACACCACATCACAACGACCACCTACACCACATCACACAGACCTACACCACATCACAGACAGACCACCTACACCACATCACACACAGACCTATACCACAACACACACAGACCCACACCACCACACACACAGGCCTACACCACAACACACACAGACCCACACCACCACACACACAGGCCTACACCACAAAACACACAGACCTTCACCACATCACAAGGACCACCTACGCCACACACATACCTACACCAAAATACACACATACAGTGCCTTGCGAAAGTATTCGGCCCCCTTGAACTTTGCAACCTTTTGCCACATTTCAGGCTTCAAACATAAAGATATAAAACTGTATTTTTTTGTGAAGAATTAACAACAAGTGGGACACTATCATTAAGTGGAACGACATTTATTGGATATTTCAAACTTTTTTAACAAATCAAAAACTGAAAAATTGGGAGTGCAAAATTATTCAGTGAGGAACTCTGAATGATCCAATGTTGACCTAAATGACTAATGATGATAAATACAATCCACCTGTGTGTAATCAAGTCTCCGTATAAATGCACCTGCACTGTGATAGTCTCAGAGGTCCGTTAAAAGCGCAGAGAGCATCATGAAGAACAAGGAACACACCAGGCAGGTCCGAGATACTGTTGTGAAGAAGTTTAAAGCCGGATTTGGATACAAAAAGATTTCCCAAGCTTTAAACATCCCAAGGAGCACTGTGCAAGCGATAATATTGAAATGGAAGGAGTATCAGACCACTGCAAATCTACCAAGACCTGGCCGTCGCTCTAAACTTTCAGCTCATACAAGGAGAAGACTGATCAGAGATGCAGCCAAGAGGCCCATGATCACTCTGGATGAACTGCAGAGATCTACAGCTGAGGTGGGAGACTCTGTCCATAGGACAACAATCAGTCGTATATTGCACAAATCTGGCCTTTATGGAAGAGTGGCAAGAAGAAAGCCATTTCTTAAAGATATCCATGAAAAGAGTCGTTTAAAGTTTGCCACAAGCCACCTGGGAGACACACCAAACATGTGGAAGAAGGTGCTCTGGTCAGATGAAACCAAAATTGAACTTTTTGGCAACAATGCAAAACGTTATGTTTGGCGTAAAAGCAACACAGCTCATCACCCTGAACACACCATCCCCACTGTCAAACAGGGTGGTGGCAGCATCATGGTTTGGGCCTGCTTTTCTTTAGCAGGGACAGGGAAGATGGTTCAAATTAATGGGAAGATGGATGGAGCCAAATACAGGACCATTCTGGAAGAAAACCTGATGGAGTCTGCAAAAGACCTGAGACTGGGACAGAGATTTGTCTTCCAACAAGACAATGATCCAAAACATAAAGCAAAATCTACAATGGAATGGTTCAAAAATAAACATATCCAGGTGTTAGAACGGCCAAGTCAAAGTCCATACCTGAATCCAATCGAGAATCTGTGGAAAGAACTGAAAACTGCTGTTCACAAATGCTCTCCACCCAACCTCACTGAGCTCGACTTGTTTTGCAAGGAGGAATGGGAAAAAATGTCAGTCTCTCGATGTGCAAAACTGATAGAGACATACCCCAAGCGACTTACAGCTGTAATCGCAGCAAAAGGTGGCGCTACAAAGTATTAACTTAAGGGGGCTGAATAATTTTGCACGCCCATTTTTTCAGTTTTTGATTTGTTAAAAAAGTTTTAAATATCCAATAAATGTCGTTCCACTTCATGATTGTGTCCCACTTGTTGTTGATTCTTCACAAAAAAATACAGTTTTATATCTTTATGTTTGAAGCCTGAAATGTGGCAAAAGGTCGCAAAGTTCAAGGGGGCCGAAAACTTTGCAAGGCACTGTACCACCTACACCACATCACAAAGACCACCTACACCACACACACAGACCATGAACACCACAACACACACAGACCTACACCACAACACACACAGACCATACTACACCACACACAGACCTACACCACAACACACACAGACCTACACCACAACACACACAGACCATCAACACCACACACACAGACCTACACCACAACACACACAGCGCTACACCAAAACACACACACAGACCACCTAAACCACAACACACCACATCACAAAGACCACCTACACCACACACACATAACACCTACACCACAACACACACAGACCTACACCACAACACACAAAGACCACCTGCACAACACACACAGAACACCTGCAACACACACACAGACCACCTACACCACAACATACAAAGACCACCTACACCACAACACACACCCAGACCACCTACACCACACACACAGACCTACACCACAACACACACAGACCTACACCACCACACACACAGACCACTTACACCACACACACAGACCACCTACCCACAACACCCACAGACCTACACCACAACACACACAGACCACCTACACCACAACACACACACAGACCACCTACTCCACATCACACACAGACCACCTACACCACATCACACACAGACCACCTACACCACAACAAACACACAGACCACCTACACCACAACACACACACAGACCACCTACTCCACATCACACACAGACCACCTACACCACATCACACACAGACCACCTACACCACAACAAACACACAGACCACCTACACCACATCACACACAGACCACCTACACCACAACAAACACACAGACCACCTACACCACATCACACACAGACCCACACAACCACACACACAGGCCTACACCACTTACACCACACACACAGACCACCTACCCACAACACCCACAGACCTACACCACAACACACACAGACCACCTACACCACAACACACACACAGACCACCTACTCCACATCACACACAGACCACCTACACCACATTACACAGACCACCTACACCACAACAAACACACAGACCACCTACACCACAACACACACACAGACCACCTACTCCACATCACACACAGACCACCTACACCACATCACACACAGACCACCTACACCACAACAAACACACAGACCACCTACACCACATCACACACAGACCACCTACACCACAACAAACACACAGACCACCTACACCACAACACACACAGACCTTCAACACATCACAAGGACCACCTACACCCCACACACAGACCACCTACACCACACACAGACCTACACCACAACACACACAGACCACCTACACCACACACACAGACCTACACCACACCACACACAGACCTACACCACAAAACACACATACCTACACCACAACACACACACAGACAACTTACACCACACACATAGACCACCTACCCACAACACCCACAGACCTACACCACAACACACAAAGACCACCTACACCACAACACACACACAGACCACCTACACCACATCACACACAGACCTTCATGACATCACAAGGACCACCTACGCCACACACAGACCTACGCCAAAATACACACAGACCACCTACACCAAAACAAACACAGACCTACACCACAACACACAAAGACCACCTACACCACAACACACACAGACCTTCACCACATCACAAGGACCACCTACGCCACACACATAACTACACAACAACACACACACAGACCACTTACAACACACACCCAGACCACCTACACCACACACACAGACCTACACCACAACAAACACAGACCTACACCACCACACACACAGACCACATACACCACACACACACAGACCTACACCACAAAACACACATACCTACCCACAACACCCACAGACCTACACCACAACACACAAAGACCACCTAGACCACAACACACACAGACCACCTACACCACATCACAACGACCACCTACACCACAACACACACAGACCTACACGACAACACACACATACCTACACCAAAACACACACACACCTTCACAACATCACACACAGACCACCTACACCACAACACACACAGACCACCTACACCACAACACACACACAGACCACCTACCCCACACACACAGACCTACACCACATCACAGACAGACCACCTACACCACAACAAACACACAGACCACCTACACCACATCACACACAGACCACCTACACCACAACAAACACACAGACCACCTACACCACATCACACACAGACCTACACCACAACACACACAGACCCACACCACCACACACAAAGACAACCTGCACCACACACACAGACCACCTACCCCACACACCCAGACCTACACAACATCACAGACAGACCACCTACACCGCATCACACACAGACCACCTAGACCACAACACACACACAGACCACCTACACCACATCACACACAGACCTACACCACAACACACACAGACCTTCACAACATCACACACAGACCACCTACACCACAACACACACAGACCTACACCACAACAAACACACAGACCACCTACACCACATCACACACAGACCCACACAACCACACACACAGGCCTACACCACAACACACACAGACCTTCAACACATCACAAGGACCACCTACACCCCACACACAGACCACCTACACCACACACAGACCTACACCACAACACACACAGACCACCTACACCACACACACAGACCTACACCACACCACACACAGACCTACACCACAAAACACACATACCTACACCACAACACACACACAGACAACTTACACCACACACATAGACCACCTACCCACAACACCCACAGACCTACACCACAACACACAAAGACCACCTACACCACAACACACATACAGACCACCTACACCACATCACACACAGACCTTCACCACATCACAAGGACCACCTACGCCACACACAGACCTACGCCAAAATACACACAGACCACCTACACCACAACAAACACAGACCTACACCACAACACACAAAGACCACCTACACACACAACACACACAGACCTTCACCACATCACAAGGACCACCTACGCCACACACATAACTACACCACAACACACACAGACCACTTACAACACACACCCAGACCACCTACACCACCACAGACCTACACCACAACACACACAGACCTACACCACTACACACACAGACCACCTACACCACACACACACAGACCTACACCACAAAACACACATACCTACACCACAACACACACACAGACCACTTACACCACACACACAGACCACCTACCCACAACACCCACAGACCTACACCACAACACACAAAGACCACCTACACCACAACACACACAGACCACCTACACCACATCACAACTACCACCTACACCACAACACACACAGACCTACACGACAACACACACATACCTACACCACAACACACACAAAGACCACTTACACCACACAAACAGACCACCAACCCACAACACCCACAGACCTACACCACAACACACACAGACCACCTACACCACAACACACACAGACCTACACCACAACACACACACAGACCACCTACACCACATCACAACGACCACCTACACCACATCACACACAGACCACCTACACCACAACAAACACACAGACCACCTACACCACATCACACACAGACCACCTACACCACAACAAACACACAGACCACCTACACCACATCACACACAGACCTACACCACAACACACACAGACCCACACCACCACACACAAAGACCACCTGCACCACACACACAGACCACCTACCCTCACACACACAGACCTACACCACATCACAGACAGACCACCTACACCGCATCACACACAGACCACCTAGACCACAAAACACACACAGACCACCTACACCACATCACACACAGACCTACACCACAACACACACAGACCTTCACAACATCACACACAGACCACCTACACCACAACACACACAGACCACCTACACCACAACACACACACAGACCACCTACCCCACACACACAGACCTACACCACATCACAGACAGACCACCTACACCGCATCACACACAGACCTTCACCACACCACACACAGACCACCTACACCACATCACACACAGACCTACACCACAACACACACAGACCCACACCACCACACACACAGGCCTACACCACAACACACACAGACCCACACCACCACACACAGACCTACACCACAACACACACATACCACCTACACCACATCACAAAGACCACCTACACCACACACACAGACCACAAACACCACAACACACACAGACCATACTACACCACACACAGACCTACACCAAAATACACACATACCACCTACACCACACACACAGACCACGAACACCTACACCACACACAGACCTACACCACAACACACACAGACCACCTACACCACACACAGACCTACACCACAACACACAGAGACATACACCACAACACACACAGACAACCTACACCACAACACACACAGACCACCTACATCACATCACAAAGACCACCTACACCACACACACAGACCACGAACACCTTCACCACACACAGACCTAAACCACAACACACACAGACCACCTACACCACACACAGACCTACACCACAACACACACAGACCACCTACACCACACACAGACCTACACCACAACACACACAGACCTACACCACAACACACACAGACATACGCCACAACACACACATACCTACACCACAACACACACACACAGACCACCTACACCACATCACACACAGACCACTTACACCACATCACACACAGACCACCGACACCACAACACACATAGACAACCTACACCACATCACACACAGACCACCTACACCACAACACACACAGACCACCTACACCACAACACACACAGACCACCTACACCACATCACAAAGACCACCTACACCACACACACAGACCACGAACACCACAACACACAGACCTACACCACAACACACACAGACCACCTACACCACACACAGACCTACACCACAACCCACACAGACCACCTACACCACACACAGACCTACACCACAACACACACACAGAACTACACCACAACACACACAGACCATCAACACCACACACACAGACCTACACCACACACAGAGCTACACCAAAACACACACACAGACCACCTACACCACAACACACCACATCACAAAGACCACTTACACCACACACACAGACCACCTACACCACAACACAGACAGACCTACACACGACACACAAAAACCACCTGCACTTCACACACAGGCCACCTAACCCCACCACACACACAGAACACCTGCACCACACACACAGACCACCTACATCACAACACACACAGACCTACACCACAAAACACACAGACCACCTACACCACATCACAATGACTACGTACACCACATCACACAGACCACCTACAACACACCACACAGACCTGCACCACATCACACACAGACCACCTAAACCACATCACACACAGACCACCTACACCACACCACACAGACCTGCACCACATCACACACAGACCACCTAAACCACATCACACACAGACCACCTACACCACAACACACACAGACCACCTACACCACAACACACACAGACCACGTACACCACATCACAAAGACCACCTACACCACACACCGACCTACACCACAACACACAAAGACCTACACCACAACACACACAGACCATCAACACCACACACACAGACCTACACCACAACACACACACACAGACCACCTACACCACACCACATCACAAAGACCACCTACCCCACACACACAGACCATACTACACCACACACAGACCTACACCAAAATACACACATACCACCTACACCACACACACAGACCACGAACACCTACACCACACACAGACCTACACCAGAACACACACAGACCACCTACACCACACACAGACCTACACCACAACACACAGAGACATACACCACAACACACACAGACAACCTACACCACAACACACACAGACCACCTACATCACATCACAAAGACCACCTACACCACACACACAGACCACGAACACCTACACCACACACAGACCTAAACCACAACACACAAAGACCACCTACACCACACACAGACCTACACCACAACACACACAGACCACCTACACCACACACAGACCTACACCACAACACACACAGACCTACACCACAACACACACAGACATACGCCACAACACACACATACCTACACCACAACACACACACAGACCACCTACACCACATCACACACAGACCACTTACACCACATCACACACAGACCACCGACACCACAACACACATAGACAACCTACACCACAACACACACAGACCACCTACACCACATCACACACAGACCACCCACACCACACACACAGACCTACACCACAACACACACACAGACAACCTACACCACAACACACACACAGACAACCTACCCCACAACACACACAGAACACCTGCACAACACACACAGACCTCCACCACAACACACACAGACCTACAACACAATACACACACAGACCACCTACACCACACACACATACCTACACCACAACACACACACAAATACCCACACCACAACACACACACAGACACCTTACACCACACACACAGACCACCTACCCACAACACCCACCGACCTACACCCCAACACACACAGACCTACACCACAACACACACACAGACCACCTACACCACATCACAACGACCACTTACACCACACACACAGACCTACACCACAACACACACATACCTACACCACAACACACACACAGACCACTTACACCACACACACAGACCACCTACACCACAACACACACAGACATACACAACAACACACACATACCTACACCACAACACACACACAGACCACTTACACCACACACACAGACCACCTACACCACAACACACACAGAACTACACCACAACACACACACAGACCTACACCACAACACACACACAGACCACCTACACCGCATCACAACGACCACTTACACAACACACACAGACATACACAACAACACACACATACCTACACCACAACACACACACAGACCACTTACACCACACACACAGACCACCTACACCACAACACACACAGAACTACACCACAACACACACACAGACCACCTACACCACATCACAACGACCACCTACACCACATAAAACAGACCACCTACACCACACACACACAGACCTACACTACACCACAACACACACAGACCCACACCACCACACACACAGGCCTACACCACAACACACACAGACCTTCACCACATCACAAGGACCACCTACACCACACACACAGACCACCTACACCACACACAGACCTACACCACAACACACACATACCACCTACACCACATCACACAGACCACGAACACCACAACACACACAGACCTACACCACAACACATACAGACCACCTACACCACACACAGACCTACACCACAACACACACAGACCTACACCACAACACACAGAGAACATCAACAACACACAGAGCTACACCAAAACACACACACATACCACCTACACCACAGCACACATATACCTACACCACAACACACACACAGACCACTTACACCACACACAAAGACCACCTACACCACAACACACAGACCACATACACCACAAACACAGACCTACCCCACATCACACACATACGACCTACACCACATCACACACAGACCACCTACACCACATCACACACAGACCACCTACACCACAACACACACACAGACCACCTACACCACATCACACACAGACCTACACCACAACACACAGACCCACACCACCACACACACAGGCTTACACCACAACACACACAGACCACCTACACCACAACACACACAGAACACCTGCACCACACACACAGACCACCTACACCACACACACAGACCTACACCACAACACACACAGACCTACACCACAATAAACACACAGACCACCTACACCACACACACATACCTACACCACAACACACACATACCCACACCACAACACACACACAGACACCTTACACCACACACACAGACCACCTACCCACAACACCCACAGACCTACACCACAACACACACAGACCACGAAAACCACAACACACACAAACCTACACCACAACACACACAAAGACCACCTACACCACATCACAACGACCACCTACACCACATCACACAGACCACTCACAACACACACACAGACCTACACCACAACATCACATACCTACACCACAACACACACACAGACCACCTACACCACATCACACACAGACCACCTAAACCACATCACACACAGACCACCTACACCACACCACAACACACACAGACCACCTACACCACAACACACACAGACCACCTACACCACATCACAAAGACCACCTGCACCACACACACAGACCACGAACACCACAACACACACAGACCTACACCACAACACACACAGACCACCTACACCACACACAGACCTACACCACAACCCACACAGACCACCTACACCACACACAGACCTACACCACAACACACACACAGAACTACACCACAACACACACAGACCATCAACACCACACACACAGACCTACACCACACACAGAGCTACACCAAAACACACACACAGACCACCTACACCACAACACACCACATCACAAAGACCACCTACACCACACACACAGACCACCTACACCACAACACAGACAGACCTACACACACGACACACAAAAACCTCCTGCACTTTACACACAGGCCACCTAACCCCACCACACACACAGAACACCTGCACCACACACACAGACCACCTACACCACAACACACACAGACCTACACCACAAAACACACAGACCACCTACACCACATCACAATGACTACCTACACCACATCACACAGACCACCTACAACACACCACACAGACCTGCACCACATCACACACAGACCACCTAAACCACATCACACACAGACCACCTACACCACACCACACAGACCTGCACCACATCACACACAGACCACCTAAACCACATCACACACAGACCACCTACACCACAACACACACAGACCACCTACACCACAACACACACAGACCACGTACACCACATCACAAAGACCACCTACACCACACACCGACCTACACCACAACACACAAAGACCTACACCACAACACACACAGACCATCAACACCACACACACAGACCTACACCACAACACACACACACAGACCACCTACACCACACCACATCACAAAGACCACCTACACCACACACACAGACCACCTACACCACAACACACACAGACCTACACCACAACGCACAAAGACCACCTGCACCACACACACAGACCACCTACCCCACAACACACACACAGACCACCTACCCCACAACACACACAGACCACCTGCACAACCCACACAGACCACCTACACCACACACACAGACCTACACCACAACACACACAGACCTACACCACAACACACACAGACCTACGTCACAACACACACAGACCTACACCACAACACACACATACCTACACCACAACACAAACACAGACCACTTACACCACACACACAGACCACCTACACCACAACACACACAGACCTACACCACACCACACACACAGACCACCTACACCACAAGACACACAGACCTACACCACAACACACACAGAGACCACCTACACCACATCACAGACCTTCACCACAACACACACAGACCTACATCACAACACACACAGACCACTTACACCACACACACAGACCACCTACACCACAACACACACATACCTACACCACAACACACACACAGACCACCTACACCACATCACAACGACCACCTACACCACATCACACAGACCACCTACACCACACACAGACCATCTACACCACACCACACACAGACCACCTACACCACATCACACACAGACCACCTACAACACATCACACACAGACCACCTACAACACATCACACACAGACCACCTACACCACAACACACACAGACCTACACCACAGCACACACAGACCACCTACACCACCACACACACAGACCTACACCACAACACACACAGACCACCTAAACCACATCACACACAGACCACCTACACCACAACACACACAGACCACCTACACCACAACACACACAGACCACGTACACCACATCACAAAGACCACCTACACCACACACCGACCTACACCACAACACACAAAGACCTACACCACAACACACACAGACCATCAACACCACACACACAGACCTACACCACAACACACACACACAGACCACCTACACCACACCACATCACAAAGACCACCTACACCACACACACAGACCACCTACACCACAACACACACAGACCTACACCACAACGCACAAAGACCACCTGCACCACACACACAGACCACCTACCCCACAACACACACACAGACCACCTACCCCACAACACACACAGACCACCTGCACAACACACACAGACCACCTACACCACACACACAGACCTACACCACAACACACACAGACCTACACCACAAAACACACAGACCTACATCACAACACACACAGACCTACACCACAACACACACATACCTACACCACAACACGCACACAGACCACTTACACCACACACACAGACCACCTACACCACAACACACACAGACCTACACCACACCACACACACAGACCACCTACACCACAACACACACAGACCTACACCACAACACACACACAGACCACTTACACCACACACACAGACCACCTACACCACAACACACACAGACCTACTCCACAACACACACACAGACCACCTACACCACATCACAACGACCACCTACACCACATCACACAGACCACCTACACCACACCACACACAGACCACCTACACCACATCACACACAGACCACCTACACCACATCACACACAGACCACCTACACCACAACACACACAGACCTACACCACAGCACACACAGACCACCTACACCACCACACACACAGACCTACACCACAACACACACAGACCACCTACACCACATCACAAAGACTACATTTTTAATCTGAACCTTCTGTAGCCTTACACCTTGCTGAACCGGTTTCAGGTCGAAACCTGCCCCAGAAAAATGTCTTCACCTTGACATGTCTACGAGAATCTGACAGCCTCCCAAGACCTCGTGCTCTTGCTCCTATGTCTGGGTTTCTGAGACTAGTAAATCCCGCCAGTGGGCCCCTACCAGTCTCTCATTACATTAGAAACAAGGAAGCAGAAATGAAAAAATTCAATCTTTGTCAAATCCGTCATGATTTATGTGAAGAGGCCCACAATGTGGATACTAAAATCTCAGTTGGATTGTTGGCTGTTTTCACTACATAATATTTCAAAGTTGTCCTTTTTGGGTTGAGAAAAAGTGTCTGCTAGCCTTACTCCCGTTCTGATAACCTGGTGTAGCTAGCCATATAAAATGACGGGTGGTAGTTAAAGTCATTTTTAGGCGTTAGCCTAATGCAGTTGATTGGTGATGATGAAATGAACATGTATTGGGGTTGACATTCAAACAAGCATTATACTGTGATTTTTACCCCCAACATTTTAGTGAAGTACACATATAAACAATTGCCTAAATGTAGGCTAATTTTGATGGGCGGCCCTGAGGAGATTCTTGATCGGTACCACACGGGTAGTCTGGAAAACACAACCCTAGGGAACAGAGTGACTAGAGCCTGGTTTCAATTATGGACTCTTTTCATAGAGTAACTATGTCACTACCGACGACACTTCTTTATGCGCTTGAATAAAATACAACATTTTCGCTAACAAGATGGAGATCACACAGCTTATTTTTAATGAGTGCATTTCGCAAATGGCTAGTTTCCATGAACTACCTTAACTAAAACCACTGCAAAGGTTTTGCCTGAAAACATTGGTTTTGAATAGCGATGTTCTGGAATGTCTGCATCGTGTTGGGAGAGTCCCCAGAATTTATTTTTGATCTTTTATCTACGTAGGCAGTGACATCCCACTAAGAATTTACCAACGGCGTCGTCTTTTGGACGTCTCTTTTTGGTCCTGGCCGGACCATCCGTCTTCTTTTGGTGCAGTCCGGACCAAATCTGAACCATTCATACACATCTACTGTATGTTTCACAAGATTGGACAGCACAGTACATCACAATACAGTAGAGCACTGCAGAGTATATTACATTACAGTAGGTACACAGTACAGTAAACAAAAGTAGAGTATACCAAAGTATAGTACAATACAGTAGAGCATAGTAGAGTAGTGGAGTAGAGTTAAGTAAAGAAATGTAAAGCATAGTGTACTTTATTGTACCCTACCTTACTCCAATGTACTCTACTGAATTAAACTCTACTGCACTGTACTATACTCTACTGAATTAAACTATACTGTACTGCTCTGTACTCTACTGCCAAAAGAGTCAATCATTGAAACCAGACCCTAGTCACTGTTGCCTAGGGTCGGGTTTCTAGACTACCCCACCTGGGGATGCGTGGGTGACATTGACATTGTTTTGGTTGAACTCTTAACTGATCTAACTGAACATTTTGTAACTGTGTATCTTGCTGAACCAGCTGCGTAAGCAGTATGAAGCAGAGGCCTGACAACCGTTTCAAACAACACATTTTAACCTGGTTAAAATGGACACCTGTCTGTTTTCTTGGCTAACCCTTCATGTGACACCTTTTGTTTGGTTTCTCCCTCCAACTTTGCTTATGTCAATGTTGTGAACAGAGCGTCCTATGGTGGCAGTGGGGTTATGGTATGGGCAGGCATAAGCTACGGACAACAAAAACAATAGCATTTTATCGACTTACTTTTGATATTACACAGCCACCACCAAAGTAGTTTTACAGAATTTGGCAGAAAGTCCACTCTGCCTCACAACCACAGACCACGTGTAACCACGCCAGCCCAGGACCTCCACATCCGGCTTTTTCACCTGAGGGATCATCTGAGACCAGCCACCCATACCGGGCAGATGGAAGACAGCGTGTGGTGTCGTGTGGGCGAGCTTATGTCAATGTTGTGAACAGAGTGTCCTATGGTGGCAGTGGGGTTATGGTATGGGCAGGCATAAATTAGGGACAACAAAAACAATAGCATTTTATCGACTTACTTCTGATACTTCAGTATATTTAAAAACCAAATACTTTTCACATTGACAGGGTTGTAGTGGAGCAGGTCGAGAGTGTCCACATCACCAACAAACTATCATGGTCCAAACACACCAAGACAGTTGTGAAGAGGGTACGACAACACCTTTTCCCATTCAGGAGACTGAAAAGATTTGTCATGGGTCACCAGATCCTCAAAAGGTTCTACAGCTGCACTATTGAGAGCATCCTGACCGGTTGCATCACCGCCTGGCATGGCACCTGCTTGGCATCCGACCGTAAAGCACTACAAAGGGTAATGTGTATGGCCCTGTAGATCCTGGACCTACAGGTATATACTAGGTGGTATCAGAGGCGGTGTCAGAGGAAGGCCCAAAAAAATCACTCAAATCTTAGACTGTTCTCTCTGCTACCACACATCAACCGGTACCGGAGCTCCAAGTCTAGGTCCAAAAGAGTCCTTAACAGCTTCTACCCTCAAATGGCCACCCGTTTTTTTTACACTATTGCTACTCGCTGTTTATTATCTATGCATAGTCACGTTACCCCTACCTACATGTACAAATTACCTCGACTAACCTGTACCCCCGCACATTGACTTGATACCGGTACCCCCTGTATATAGCCTCGTCATTGTTATTTTATTGTGTTACTTTTATTTAAAAAATTACTGTAGTTTATTTAGTACATTTTTTCTCAACTCTATTTCTTGAACTGCATTGTTGGTTAAGGGCTCGTAAGTAAGCATTTCACTGTTGCATTCGGCACAATTAGATTTTTAGAATATTTTAATGAATGACTTTCACATTTACTTCTGTCATTTTCTATTAAGGTATCTTTACTTTGACTCAAGTATGATACTTGGGTACTTTTTCTACCACTGGCTATTGGTACACCGTAATTTCAAGTTAGTACCCTTCAGCCAAATCCTGTGTAACACCTAGTAATTACATTGTACTTATGTGAATATTACATGTACTCTATAGCATACTAGTTTATTCTCCCACTCGGATGGCGCTTCCAGAAGCTTTAAAATGAGGCCAGGTTGTCAGAATGGGTAATGTACTGTATAAGTACACATTAATTACAAGTAAGTACCTCTCAAGATACACTTCCTTTTAACTAGCTAAATCCTGTGTAACAACTAGTAATTACATTGTACGTAGGCAAACATTACATGTAGAAATAGTGTCTTATTCCTCATCTGAGATGACACTCGTACTACATCTGTTTCCGTGAGCTCAACCAAGTTAACCCAGATGGTACGCTTTTGGGGCCAAGTGCTAGCAACAATGTTGAGTGGAGATATATTTTAAATAGTGCAAAATCATGGTTAAGTAATTAGAGCCTATTGAGCATGGGCTATAATCTCTCAGACACCCAGTGCTTCCACAAGGGATCGCAACCTTTGTCACAGTTAAGTTGGTGAATTTAGTGGAAACCTGCCCATTTGTAACAAGCATGGTAACATGTCAGTGGCGCAGCGGTCTAAGGCACCTCATCTCAGTGCTAGAGGCATCACTACAGACCCTTGTTCAATTCCAGGCTGTATCACAACAGGCTGTGATTGGGAGTCCCATAGGGCGGCACACAACTGGCCCAGCGTCGTCCGGTTTAGAGTTTGGCCGGGGTAGGCCGTCATTGTAAATAAACATTTGTTCTTAACTGACTTGCCTAGTTAAATAAAGGTAACATGTATTATTATTTTTAAACAAGCATTCGTTGTTACACCTCTGTAATGAAAGACCAAAATTACTACCAGTTGCATGTTATTACACTGTAACTTTGAGTTGTTAGTTAACTACAATATTTGTTAGTTTAATTACACATTATAAAATCTGAAAAATTATTTATATGAAAATCCCCAATAAAAACATTAATCATTCTATTCGAACTTTCAGCACTCTGATGTAGTTGACATTAGACAGAAATGTTATGGAGTTGATGTTTTACAGTTGACATTCTTCTTCATTCAAGTGGTATACACAGTAGCTATTATAAAATAAACATATTTGAACCAAAATTCATAGTCTATCAGGTAGATGAGGTTGACAGTTTATGGTTGTGACCATGGTTATTACAATATTGCTTGTTTAAATCTATCAAAAGTAGAGAACTTTACAGACCATGAGTGATCTTGTTGCACTACAAGTAATGAGGACATGAAGAAGGGGTCCTTATGGTATAGCTGACCCTGCTCACTTCTGATTCATTTTAGACAAATCTGACGGAGTTCATCTAGTCTCCTGACACATCTTTTTAGGAATCACAGTTTTGAGAGAAATATTATTAAATGTCACAGAGGGCTATTGCAAGAAACTACATTAGATAATATTTCAGTTAATATCCATAATTGCCTGTTTTGTAAACACTTTTTTGGAGAGTTTGAAATTGAGATCCTTTGATCTGGACAAGGGCATTTCCAGGCATGGAAATTAATAATTAAAGTATTTTGAAAATTCCAAAAACAAATGTTTTCCTTTATAAAATACCTCTACATCAGTCAAGGGGGCTTAAACCTCCCCAATTGTTACGGTTTTCTTCCGTCGAAGGAGAGGCGGACCAAAATGCAGCGTGGTTATTTGTATACATCTTTAATAAAGATGAAACCACGAACAATACAAAACAATAAACGTAACGTGAAAAACCTAAACAGCCTATCTGGTGCAAACAAACACTGAGACAGGAACAATCACCCACGAAACACTCAAAGAATATGGCTGCCTAAATATGGTTCCCAATCAGAGACAACGATAAACACCTGCCTCTGATTGAGAACCACTCCAGGCAGCCATAGACTATTCTAGACAACCCCACTATACCACAATCCCAATACCTACAAAAACCCCAAGACAAAACACACCACATAATAAACCCATGTCACACCCTGGCCTGACCAAAATAATAAAGAAAACACAAAATACTAAGACCATTGGTGACACCAATTTTAGAATGTACTACTGGGCTGCACAGTCTAGATTTCTGGCTCAGAGGTTTGACAATGGTCCCTCTCCCTCATGGTTGAACGTTGAAAAGCTTGAGGTAAATGATGACACTGGGGCAGAATTGTTTTACAAATGGGACAGAAAATCTATAATAACCATCACAGACAACCCTTTAATCATACATTCTGTCCTGGCATGGTGCAAACTGCATGAGCTGTTCAGACGAGAGGGATTCCTTTCCCCTAAAACCCCTTTATGGAACAATAGATTGATCCCTATGTTTTTCCAGAATAGTAACTTTACACCATGGTCTGATAAGGGGATCACTCTTCTGGAACATTGTTACGAGGAGGGAGTTCTTATGTCTTTTGATCAGCTGAAACAGAAATACCATTGCCTAACAGGGACTTCTATAGCTACCTACAACTACGAAACTTTATTATTGTGACTCTCAAGGGACAATGGAACCTACCTAAGATGTCACCTATTGAACAACTCTGCCACGCAGACCAACCACTGTTCAAGACCATTTCCCGTGTTTACGATGCTCTGATGTCAGGACTAACACTGCCTGGGCTAGATAAACCCCGACTTAGATGGGAAAAAGATCTGGGTATTGATCTTGATGAGGGTCTATGGAGTGACCTATGCAGGGATGGTGTCACATCCACATTGAACTCCAGATACAGACTGATCCAGTTTAATTTCCTCCATCAGCTCTATATCACCCCATCTAGACTGCACAAGTTCAGCCCAGATATATCCTCCCTATGTTTTAGATGTGGCTCAGATGAAGGAACATTCCTCCATTCCACTTGGCAGTGTTCAAAACTACACGGTTTCTGGAAGGGGGTATGCGATACCATATCCTCAATTCACGGGGTTGCATTCCCTTTAGACCTGGAGGTCTGTCTACTGGATAACTTTACTAACACCAATCTTAGGCAAAGCCATACTATAAAGCTAACAGAAATATTGCTAGCGATTGCCAAGAAATGTATTGCCTTGAAATGGAAATTGGATTCCTCCCTGCCAGTTGCAATGTGGCTATCGGAAGTTAATAGTTGTATCCCTTTGGAGAAAATCACTTACTGCTTGAGGAATTGGTTAAAGACATTTTACAGAATTTGTCAACCTTTTATTGACTATATGGAGAATCTCCCCCCACATCTCATTGATTGAATCTATATATAATCGTCACATAATGTTTCACACGTAATGTACAATATGTAGCCTACGGCAGGTGATCCAATTTCTCGTTAATATTTTTTTTCTTATTGTATATTTGTATATATAATTGAATTATAATGATTTTTTTGTTACGGTCGTCTGTTACTGTCACTTTGTCTCATCGTTGTCTAATATCTTTTCACTTTTGCTTTGAATGTTCTTAATTGGAAAATGCAAAAATAAAATATATATAAAAGAAATAGCTCTACTTTTAAATTCAAATAATGAACTAAACATTTTTCTTACTATAACAATAAAGTTTCCCTGCCAGACAAGGATTGTCCTGACATTCAAGTATCCTTGATTCACACGGTTGAAGGTCCTAGTCACTCAAAGGGACGGTTGGGAGGGTTGAAGTAAGCTGCATGACTGTCCTCAACAAAACCCCACCTGACTAGGCTATAATTGTGTCCTCTGTTGAGTAATGGCAGGTGGATGCATCAAACAGGAACTATTCATGGTTGGCTTTAGTTTGTTTGAGGCCCACCAGAGAACCTGTTTAACCTTTCTATTTCTTTTGTTGCATAAAAGGAGACTAGTTTACCTAGTCAATCCTTTTCATGTGTTTGTACAGAGGCAATAAGCCAAAAAATCAGTGTTCTAAAGTGTCTGCAGACATGTACATGCCTATGCTGGGTTAGTTTTTTCAGTCCTCCACACCCATATCATCACCACCCCATTGTGCAAGATGGGGAAGTCAACAATGTAAGAGACATTGGGATTTTATGAGGGTAGGTCATGCTTCACAAAGTTAGCACGACCCAGAGCCATATGTAGATATGGAAAGTAATAACTTATTTACATTGCCTCTAACTGTATAGCTCTGGCATGACCTGCAAAGATGGCATAGCCTAGAGAAAAAAAAAACACCTAAAAGACAATAAAAGAGCTGACAGCATTAGGCCTAGTTAAGTACCGTTCTTGTAAGACAATCTATTTGATTTAAAAAGACTTATACATTCCTTATTTACGTAGCGTTTATACATTTGAAATGGATAACACAAAATCTTGTTGTAATTTCAGTGAAAAGGTTAATAGCTTGTTATTTTAGGCCTAGGCGGGCTTTATTTATTTAATGAAAAGTGTGACAATACAACTCCCACAATGCAGTGCGTTTTAAAAATGTCGCCCTACTTCGTAACTTGACTTCTGTGCCATCAGACAACTGTCATAGCTTAATTTAGCAAATCTGACAGTCTACGTAAATAATTGTATTTACTGAAGCATGAGACTTCTGGTTACATTTGCCAGACGTATTCATAAACGGCCTCTGTACACTCCCACATCATGTCTAAGTTCGGCAGCGAGTTGCTCCGGGGCTGCTACGAACAGCGGCCTGCAGTTCAGAGATGACCAACTGGTCTGCGGTTCGACCGGAGAGCTGGTCCAGAGGCTTCGCGGTCAGGTGGAGGTGAGGCTAGATAAAGCTGCTGCACGTCCTCAGCTCCGGGGGGCTGGTACGGAGGAGCTCTTTTGATTAATTTCCATATTGGCATCATGCAAATGCTTTGTAGTCATATTTCACCTATAAACATGCAGAGAAAAAAACAGCGGCAGCAATAACATCAATATCCATACTATACTAGATGATGTAAAGTTTCATATTTGAATTGTTAGACTATTAATTATCGTCATCATACATTACAAGTTGAATCGATCTTAATTTAGATTGAACAGGCAGTTTCCCAATAGCAATGCAATTTAGGTTTACGCGTGTTTTAACGATGCATCGGCCGAATATGTAACATACGTTTCCCAAAACACCACGCAGAAAGAACGTTTGCTAAGTGCATCGTTGGTTATTTGTTGATACTGATATGTTTGAGATAAAAAAAAAAAAATAGCGGTGCTCTCGAATCAGCTTGCTCCATTTAAATATCACCTTTACTTTATAATTATTCCACAATACTGATTAGCTCCAGATAAATATTGTGACGACCCTGGGTTTATAAGCGCGGAAATCGAATCTGCCGCACGAGCATGTTGTGGCACAGTCGATATAGCGCGCTGGACTTCGGGACAGAAGGTTGAGGGATCGAGACCTGCTCCCTGACTGTTTCATTACAATATAATCACCTGCAAATATTGATGCTGGAAATTCTAGTACTTACCCAATATTTATGCACTAAATCACAGATTTGGCACATCATTGCACATGCTACACATCATGAAATACACTGAACAAAAATATAAACCCAACATGTAAAGTGTTGGTCCCATGTTTCATGAGCTGAAATACAAGTTCCCAGAAATGTTCCATAAGCACAAAAAGCTTATTTCTCAAAATGTTTGTGCACAAATTTGTTTACATCACTGTTAGTGAGCATTTCTTCTTTACCAAGATAATCTATCCACCTGACAGCTGTGGCATATCAAGATGCTGATTAAACAGCATGATCATTACATAGGTGTACTTTGTGCTAGGGACAATAAAGGGCCACTATAAATTGTGCAGTTTTGTCACACAACACAATGCCACAGGCATCTCAAGTTTTGATTGGGAGTGTAATTGGCATGCTGACTGCAGGAATGTCCACCAGAGCTGTTGCAAAATAATTTAATGCTATTTTCTCTATGATAAGCTGCCTTTGAAATTGTTGCATGTTGTGTTATATTTTTGTTTAGTATATATTGAGGCAAAAATAACAGACAGTGTAGCCTACAATTAGCAAAATAGAACTCAATTTACTGAAAATAAAATAGATTTCAACATGAATAAAATATATTCAGTGGAGCAAAAAAGTATTTAGTCAGCCACCAATTGTGCAAGTTCTCTCACTTAAAAAGATGAGAGAGGCCTGTACTTTTCATCATAGGTACACTTCAACTATGACAGACAAAATGAGAAAAAAAATCCAGAAAATCACATTGTAGGATTTTTAATGAATTTATTTGCAAATTATGGTGGGAAATAAGTATTTGGTCAATAACAAAAGTTTATCTCAATACTTTGTTATATACCCTTTGTTGGCAATGACAGAGGTCAAACGTTGCCTGTAAGTCTTCACAAGGTTTTCACACACTGTTGCTGGTATTTTGGCCCATTCCTCCATGCAGATCTCCTCTAGTGCAGTGATGTTTTGGGGCTGTTGCTGGGCAACACGGACTTTCAACTTCTTCCAAAGATTTTCTATGGGGTTGAGATCTGGAGACTGGCTAGGCCACTCCAAGACCTTGAAATGCTTCTTACGAAGCCACTCCTTCGTTGCCCGGGCGGTGTGTTTGGGATCATTGTCATGCTGAAAGACCCAGCCACGTTTCATCTTCAATGCCCTTGCTGATGGAAGGAGGTTTTCACTCAAAATCTCACGATACATGGCCCCATTCATTCTTTCCATTACACGGATCAGTCGTCCTGGTCCCTTTGCAGAAAAACAGCCCCAAAGCATGATGTTTCCACACCAATGCTTCACAGTAGGTATGGTGTTCTTTGGATGCAACTCACCATTCTTTGTCCTCCAAACACGACGAGTTGAGTTTTTACCAAAAAGTTATATTTTGGTTTCATCTGACCATATGACATTCTCCCAATCTTCTTCTGGATCATCCAAATGCTCTCTAGCAAACTTCAGACAGGCCTGGACATGTACTGGCTTAAGCAGGGGGAACATCTGGCACTGCAGGATTTGAGTCCCTGGTGGCGTAGTGTGTTAATGATGGTAGGCTTTGTTACTATGGTCCCAGCTCTCTGCATCTTGCGGATCTAGGGTGTAATCATTAGTCCAACAGTTGCAAACAAATGTTTCTTTTGGACAAATGCAGGTATGTTCATCCCCGTTCCTTTTGCTCCCATTTAAGAAAAGTGTTTTAATGAATACACCCCTGATCACAGTTCACTTTGATCGCAGCCACATACAAACAGTGTGATCACTTTGCTTTTGTATAATTCCTTCTCACTTCTACACTCTCTCCTCCTCTCACCTTTTCCCTTGTGGACTTCAGTGCACAACAAATCAGCTGTCTGACCGGGCAAAAAAAATTAAGCCAAACCTTCATATCATAACTGCTAACCGCTACACTCAGCCTACATCGTTGTAACCATATTAGCTAACGTCATAGTCAACATAGCTACGAGAACTAACGCGTTAGTAAACCCATTACAATCATACAGTGTTGAATAGCCATAGCCAGCTATCTAACATAGCATCCCTCTCTGTCTGAGCTGGCTGTTTTGAGTAGGCTAAACTAGCTAGCTAAGTGAAAGTGAAAAAAATACCAAGGATAGCTAGCTCTCTCTCTTCTCCTTCATTTTTAAACTTGTGTATTTGTTCAAAACTGTTCAACTGTTGCTTTCTCTCTCTTGAGTCAACTACTCACCACATTTTATGCACTGTGGTGATAGCTAGCTGGAGTTTATGCTTTCAGTACAAGATTAATTCTCTGATCCTTTGATTGGGTGGACAACATGTCAGTTCATGCTGAAAGTGCTCTAATAGGTTGAAGGATGTCCTCTGGAAGTTGTCCTAATTACTGTGTAAGTCTAAGGACAGTAGTGAGAACCATGAGCCTCCTAGGTTTTGTATTGAAGTCAATGTACCCAGAGGAGGACGGAAACTAGCTGTCCTCTGGCTACACCATGGTGCTACCCTATAGAGTGCTGTTGAGGCTACTGTAGAAGTTCATTGTAAAGCAGTGGGTTTTAATCAATTATTTGGTGAGTTGGGTGTTGTTAGTATAGTTTTATCTTAAAAAGGATCACTTTTTTTAATGTTTCACTATTTGTATTTTAATGAAATTCACTGAGCAGGATGGTCCTCCTCTGGGAGACCTCCACTGGCCTTTCTAGCCAGCGGCGTTCCCAACAAGACGGATAAACAGCTTGATTCTATGTTTGATGCCGAAAGGGCAAAAAATCTTCCAACGACACACTTAGCTGATCTACGAGTGGTCTGAGGCAGTCGGTAAATAACACGCGTTTTCAATTGAAATTTTAGGTGACAATGGTTTTGTGGAACAGCTCTGAGATTTAATGATGCTCCTACAAACATTCTAGTGATGAACTTAGCCTTAAAATGCTTTTGGGAAACCTAGCCCAGAACAGTGTTTGTTGGCAATCAGGGATGAAAATTGGAAAATAAAATCACTCTCTGATTATGTAAAAAAATCCTTGAAATTAATGTAAATTATCCAAATAATTTCACTCCTGGAACCCAGTCCCCCTCCACAATCCCACCCCTGTTGACAATGATCACTCCCTTGAGGCCCCTACCATCATTGAATGAAAAAATGTAATTAATTCTTTCAACATTGTGCTCACCAGGCGATTCATGGTTACCGGGAGACAGAGCGTGCTCAGTGGGGAGCGGTGTGTGAGGGGGTGATGGATCGCCTCCGAGCTGTGGCTTTCTCTGAGGGCAGCCCTCTCCTAGGCCCTGTGCATGTCCTGGACCTGGACAAGGCTGGATACATCAAACCACACATCGACAGTGTCAAGGTAGGTAGACGGCTCTCATATTAACCTGAGATGAAAGGCATGATAAATATGGAACACGGTGTTCTGTGTGCATGATTATTGACTGGGCACAATGTGAATATTTTTTGGGCAAAAGTGTTCTTTTACAATGCAGTTTGAAACTCAGTCATTCTCTCATTCCCCTCACCCCTGTTTTTTTGTATCTTCATCCTGCCTTTCTCTTTCACTGTCTCCCTGAACCTTTCTTTCCCTTCCTCTCCTCTCTCTCTGTCAGTTCTGTGGCAGCACTATAGCAGGGCTGAGTTTGTTGTCAGACAGTGTGATGCGCTTGGTGAGGGAGGATGAACCTGCTGAATGGCTGAACCTGTTTCTGCCCCGTCGCTCTCTCTACATACTCAGGTAAGGACCCAATAAGACCTGCCATAGCAACATTCTGTATTTCATTGTTTACAAACGACCACCTGCGCATACACTGTAATCAGAGTCTACCTGGTAGGCCTAAGGTAGGTTTTTACTACCCAAAACAATTCTATGGATTTATTTGACATGGGAAAGAGCAACTGAGTAAATTCCATGCACTGTAAATACCCTGCACTAAACAAACCCACAGTATCTCCTGTGGAGAACAAGAACATGAAGTGGTTTACTTAATTGTTCTACGTTACCTCCATGTTTGTACACTCTGACTGAACGCCTCCTATAGCCTATAACTATCCTTATGAGGGCCCAGTGGTCCGCCTGGTCTGATGACCTGGGGTCGTATGTATCAACTATGGAACATCTCAGAGTGGGAGTACAAACCCTGTCCATGTTGGGGTTCATTCCACAAATTAAATTCTACAGTATTTCAATTCCCTCTCCCTCTATATTCCATTAATTTAACATCAAATTCCAGGTAAGTCTTTGACTAGAGATCAATAAATTCCTCATGGCCATGTCACTGTTCAGACAACCTAGAGAAACTGGTAGTTTAAATGATTTACAGTTGAAGTCGGAAGTTAACATACACTTAGGTTGGAATCAATAAAACATATAACCACTCCACAAATTTCTTGTTAACAGACTATAGTTTTGGAAAGGCGGTTAGGACATCTACTTTGTGCATGACACAAGTAATTTTTCCAACAATTGTTTACAGACAGATTATTTCACTTGTAATTCACTGTATCACAATTCCAGTGGGTCAGAAGTTTACATACACTAAGTTGACTGTGCCTTCAAACAGCGTAGAAAATTGCAGAAAATTATGCCATGGCTTTAGAAGCTTCTGATAGGTTAATTGACATAATTTGAGTCAATTGGAGGTGTACCTGTGGATGCATTTCAAGGCCTACCTTCAAACTCAGTGCCTCTTTACTTGACATCATGGGAAAATCCAAATAAATCAGCAAAGACCTCAGATTTATTTAGACCTCCACAAGTCTGGTTCATCCTTGGGAGCAATTTCCAAAGACCTGAAGGTGACACGTTCATCTGAACAAACAATAGTACGCAAGTATAAACACCATGGGACCACACAGGCGCGTTGTCTCCTAGAGATGAACGTACTTCGGTGCGAAAAGTGCAAATCAATCCCAGAACAACAGGAAAGGACCCTGTGAAGATGCTGGAGGAAACAGGTACAAAATGATCTATATCCACAGTAAAACAAGTCCTATATTGACATAACTTGAAAGCCACTCAGCAAGGAAGATGCCACTGCTCCAAAACCGCCATAAAAAAAGCCAGACTACGGTTTGCTTTCTCCACATGGGGACAAAGATCGTACTCTTTGGAGAAATGTCCTCTGGTCTGATGATGCAAAATAGAACTGTTTGGCCATAATGACCATTGTTATGTTTGGAGGAAAAAGGGGGAGGCTTACAAGCCGAAGAACACCATCCCAACAGTGAAGCACAGGGGTGGCAGCATCATGTTGTGGGGATGCTTTGCTGCAGGAGGGACTGGTGCACTTCACAAAAGCAGGAGGAACTGGTGCACTTCACAAAATAGATGGCGTAGGAAAAGGACATGAATATATCGAAGCAAAATCTCAAGACATCAGTCAGGAAGTTAAAGCTTGGTCGCAAATGGGTCTTCCAAATGGACAATGACCCCAAGCATACTTCCAAAGTGGCAAAATGGCTTAAGGACAACAAAGTCGATGTATTGGAGTGGCCATCTGACTCAGTTACACCAGCTCTGTCATGAGGAATGGGCCAAAATTCACCCAACTTATTGTGGGAAGCTTGTGGAAGGCTACCCGAAGCATTTGACCCAAGTTAAACAATTTAAAGGCATTGCTACCAAATACTAATTGAATGTATCTAAACTTCTGACTCACTGGGAATGTGATGAAAGAAATAAAAGCCAAAATAAATAATTCTCTCTACTATTATTCTGACATTTCACATTCTTACAATAAAGTGGTGATCCTAACTGACCTAAGACAGGGAATTTTTACTAAGATTAAATGTCAGGAATTGTGAAAAACTGAGTTTAAATGTATTTGGCTAAGGTGTATGTAAACTTCCGACTTCAACGGTATATAAAAAAAGCAGTCCATTGTTTTTATATGAAGTACATTAATTCCATTAACTGGGAATTGTACAAATATTGAATTCCAATTTAATTCCAAATATTACTTTTTTTCACAATTCCAATTCAAACAGTCTAATTCCAATTTAATTCCATAACTTGGTTGTTGACATTGAAATTGAATTCAACGTACAGTAAATTATCCACTGCATGAGTGAATTCATTGGAATTTCAAGTTAAATTGGAATTGACCAACACTTGTCCATATATTCATTATATCGGCTGCTATCTGAACAGGTCTATCGAACAATCTTCTTGGGCCACTATAACTATAACTATTTTGACAATTGGATTGGTCCCCTCTACCACACGGAACCTACTAATCTACTGACGGAAACGTACGGGGTGACTAAAAACAGACCTCCATCCTCTGCCAGCTTGCTACCCGCTCAGCTAGCTGCCTGAATCGCCGTGACCCCAACCAACCTCACTACTCACTGGACCCTTATGATCACTCGGCTAAGCATGCCTCTCCTTAATGTCAATATGCCTTGTCTATTGCTGTTCTGGTTAGTGTTTATTGGCTTCTTTCACTGTAGAGCCTCTAGCCCTGCTCATTATACCTTATCCAACCCTTCAGTTCCACCACCCACACATGCGATGACATCACCTGGTTTCAATGATGTTTCTAGAGACAATATCTCTTTCATCATCACTCAATGCCTAGGTTTACCTCCACTGTATTCAGATCCTACCATACCTTTGTCTGTACACTATACAGTGCCTTGCGAAAGTATTCGGCCCCCTTGAACTTTGCGACCTTTTGCCACATTTCAGGCTTCAAACATAAAGATATAAAACTGTATTTTTTTGTGAAGAATCAACAACAAGTGGGACACAATCATGAAGTGGAACGACATTTATTGGATATTTCAAACTTTTTTAACAAATCAAAAACTGAAAAATTGGGCGTGCAAAATTATTCAGCCCCCTTAAGTTAATACTTTGTAGCGCCACCTTTTGCTGCGATTACAGCTGTAAGTCGCTTGGGGTATGTCTCTATCAGTTTTGCACATCGAGAGACTGACATTTTTTCCCATTCCTCCTTGCAAAACAGCTCGAGCTCAGTGAGGTTGGATGGAGAGCATTTGTCAACAGCAGTTTTCAGTTCTTTCCACAGATTCTCGATTGGATTCAGGTCTGGACTTTGACTTGGCCATTCTAACACCTGGATATGTTTATTTTTGAACCATTCCATTGTAGATTTTGCTTTATGTTTTGGATCATTGTCTTGTTGGAAGACAAATCTCCGTCCCAGTCTCAGGTCTTTTGCAGACTCCATCAGGTTTTCTTCCAGAATGGTCCTGTATTTGGCTCCATCCATCTTCCCATCAATTTTAACCATCTTCCCTGTCCCTGCTGAAGAAAAGCAGGCCCAAACCATGATGCTGCCACCACCATGTTTGACAGTGGGGATGGTGTGTTCAGGGTGATGAGCTGTGTTGCTTTTACGCCAAACATAACGTTTTGCATTGTTGCCAAAAAGTTCAATTTTGGTTTCATCAGACCAGAGCACCTTCTTCCACATGTTTGGTGTGTCTCCCAGGTGGCTTGTGGCAAACTTTAAACAACACTTTTTATGGATATCTTTAAGAAATGGCTTTCTTCTTGCCACTCTTCCATAAAGGCCAGATTTGTGCAATATACAACTGATTGTTGTTGTAGATCTCTGCAGTTCATCCAGAGTGATCATGGGCCTCTTGGCTGCATCTCTGATCAGTCTTCTCCTTGTATGAGCTGAAAGTTTAGAGGGACGGCCAGGTCTTGGTAGATTTGCAGTGGTCTGATACTCCTTCCATTTCAATATTATCGCTTGCACAGTGCTCCTTGGGATGTTTAAAGCTTGGGAAATATTTTTGTATCCAAATCCGGCTTTAAACTTCTTGTCAACAGTATCTCGGACCTGCCTGGTGTGTTCCTTGTTCTTCATGATGCTCTCTGCGCTTTTAACGGACCTCTGAGACTATCACAGTGCAGGTGCATTTATACGGAGACTTGATTACACACAGGTGGATTGTATTTATCATTATTAGTCATTTAGGTCAACATTGGATCATTCAGAGATCCTCACTGAACTTCTAGAGAGAGTTTGCTGCACTGAAAGTAAAGGGGCTGAATAATTTTGCACGCCCAATTTTTCAGTTTGATTTGTTAAAATTTTTTGAAATATCCAATAAATGTCGTTCAACTTCATGATTGTGTCCCACTTGTTGTTGATTCTTCACAAAAAAATACAGTTTTATATCTTTATGTTTGAAGCCTGAAATGTGGCAAAAGGTCGCAAAGTTCAAGGGGGCCGAATACTTTCGCAAGGCACTGTACCTTGAATCTATTTTATCGCCCCCAGAAACCTGCTCCTTTTACTCTCTGTTCCGGATGTCCTAGACGTCCAATTATCATGGCTTTTAGCCGTACCCTTATCCTGTTCCTCCTCTGTTCCTCTGGGGATGTAGAGGTGAATCCAGGCCCTGCAGTGCCTAGCTCCACTCCTATTCCCCAGGCGCTCTCTTTTGGTGACTTCTGAAACCGTAAAAGCCTTGGTTTCATGCATGTTAACATTAGAAGATTCCTCCCTAAGTTTGTTTTATTCACTGCTTTAGCACACTCTGCCAACCCGGATGTCTTAGCCATGTCTGAATCCGGCTTAGAAAGACCACCAATAACTCTGAAATCTCCATCCCTAACTACAACATTTTCAGACAAGATAGAACGGCCAAAGGGGACGGTGTTGCAATCTACTGCAGAGATAGCCTTCAGAGTTCTGTCCTACTATCTAGGTCTGTACCCAAACAATTTGAACTTCTACTTTTAAAAATCCACCTCTCTAAAAACAAGTCTCTCACCATTGCCGCCTGCTATAGACCACCCTCTGCCACCAGCTGTGCTCTGGATACCATATGTGAACTCATTGCCCCCCATCTATCTTCAGACCTCGTGCTGCCAGGTGACCTAAACTGTGACATGCTTAACACCCCAGCCATCCTACAATCTAAGCTTGATGCCCTTAATCTCACACAAATTATCAATGAACCTACCAGGTACAACCCCAAAGCCATAAACACTGGCACCCTCATAGATATCATCCTAACCAACTTGCCCTCTAAATACAAGATCTCAGCGATCACTGCCTCATTGCCTGCATCCGTAATGGGTCAGCGGTCAAACGACCTCCACTCATCACTATCAAACTCTCCCTGAAACACTTCAGCGAGCAGTCCTTTCTCATCGACCTGGCCCGGGTATCCTGGAATGATATCGACCTCATCCCATCAGTAGAGGATGCCTGGTTATTGTTTTTAAAATGCCTTCCTCAACATCTTAAATAAGCATGCCCCATTCAAGAAATTAGAACCAGGAACAGATATAGCCCTTTGTTCTCTCCAGACCTGACTGCCCTTAACCAACACAAAAACATCCTGTGGCGTTCTGCATTAGCATCGAACAGCCCCTGTGAAATGCAACTTTTTAGGGAAGTTAGAAACCAATATACACAGGCAGTTAGAAAATCCAAGGCTAGCTTTTTCAAGCAGAAATTTTCTTCCTGCAACACAAACTCAAAAAAGTTCTGGGACATTGTAAAGTCCATGGAGAATAAGAGCACCTCCTCCCAGCTGCCCACTGCACTGAGGATAGGAAACTCTGTCACCACCGATAAATCCACTATAATTGAGAATTTCAATAACCATTTTTCTACGGCTGGCCATGCTTTCCACCTGGCCACCCCTACCCCGATCAACAGCACTGCACCCCCCACAGCAACTCGCCCAAGCCGTCCCCATTTCTCCTTCTCCCAAATCCAGTCAACTGATGTTCTGATAGAGCTGCAAAATCTGGACCCCCACAAATCAGCCGGGCTAGACAATATGGACCCTTTCTTTCTAAAATTATCTGCCGAAATTGTTGCAACCCCAATTACTAGCCTCTTCAACCTCTCTATCATGTTGTCTGAGATTCCCAAAGATTGGAAAGCAGCTGCGATCATCCCCCTCTTCAAAGGGGGACACACTCTTAACCCAAACTGCTACAGACCTATATCTATCGTACCCTGCCTTTCTAAGGTCTTCGAAAGCCAAGTTAACAAACAGATCACCGACCATTTCGAATCCCACCGTACCTTCTCCGTTATGCAATCTGGTTTCAGAGCTGGTCATGGGTGCACCTCAGCCACACTCAAGGATCAAAACGATATCTTAACCACCATCGATAAGAAACAATACTGTGCAGCCGTATTCATTGACCTGGCAAAGGCTTTCGACTCTGTCAATCACCTCATCCTCATTGGCAGACTCAACAGCCTTAGTTTCTCAAATGATTGCCTCGCCTGGTTCACCAACTACTTCTCCGACAGAGTTCAGTGTATCAAATCTGAGGGCCTGTTGTCCGGGTCTCTGGCAGTCTCTATGGGGGTGACACAGGGTTCAATTCTTGTGCCGATTCTGCTGGTGAGTCTGATCTACCTCTACGCAGACGACACCATTCTGTATACGTCTGGCCCTTCTTTGGACACTGTGTTTACAACCCTCCAGACAAGCTTCAATGCCATACAACTCTCCTTCCATGGCCTTCAACTGCTCTTAAATACAAGTAAAACTAAATGCATGCTCTTCAACCGATCGCTGCCTGCACCTGCCCGCCCGTCCAGCATCACTACTCTGGACGGTTCTGACTTAGAATATGTGGACATCTACAAATACCTAGGTGTCTGGTTAGACTGTAGACTCTCCTTCCAGACTTACACAAAACATATCCAATCAAAAGTTAAATCTAGAATTGGCTTCCTATTTCATAACAAAGCATCCTTCACTCATGCTGCCAAGCATACCCTCGTAAAACTGACCGTCTTACCGATCCTCTAGTTTGGCGATGTTATTTACAAAATAGCCTCCAACACCCTACTCAACAAATTGGATGCAGTCGATCACAGTGCCATCCGTTTTGTCACCAAAGCCCCATATACTACCCACCACTGCGACCTGTATGCTCTCGTTGGCTGGCCCTCGCTTCATACTCGTCGCCAAACCCACTGGCTCCAGGTCATCTACAAGACCCTGCTAGGTAAAGTCCTGCCTTATCTCTGCTCGCTGGTCACCATAGCTTCACCCACCCGTAGCATGCGTTCCAGCAGGTATATCTCACTTGTCACCCCCAAAGCCAATTACTACTTTGGCCGCCTCTCCTTCCAATTCTCTGCTGCCAATGACTGGAACGAACTACAAAAATCTCTGAAACTGTGAACACTTATCTCCCTCACTAGCTTTAAGCACCAGCTGTCAGAGCAGCTCACAGATCGCTGCACCTGTACATAGCCCATCTACAGTGGGGCAAAAAAAGTATTTGGTCAGCCACCAATTGTGCAAGTTCTCCCACTTAAAAAGATGAGAGAGGCCTGTAATTTTCATCATAGGTACACTTCAACTATGACAGACAAAATGAGAAAAAATATCCAGAAAATCACACTGTAGGATTTTTAATGAATTTATTTGCAAATTATGGTGGGAAATAAGTATTTGGTCAATAACAAAAGTTTATCTCAATACTTTGTTATATACCCTTTGTTGGCAATGACAGAGGTCAAACGTTTTCTGTAAGTCTTCACAAGGTTTTCACACACTGTTGCTGGAATTTTGGCCCATTCCTCCATGCAGATCTCCTCTAGTGCAGTGATGTTTTGGGGCTGTTGCTGGGCAACACGGACTTTCAACTCCCTCCAAAGATTTTCTATGGGGTTGAGATCTGGAGACTGGCTAGGCCACTCCAGGACCTTGAAATGCTTCATGCTGAAAGACCCAGCCACGTTTCATCTTCAATTCCCTTGCTGATGGAAGGAGGTTTTCACTCAAAATCTCACGATACATGGCCCCATTCATTCTTTCCTTTACACGGATCAGTCGTCCTTCAGACGGGTCTGGACATGTACTGGCTTAAGCAGTGGGACACGTCTGGCACTGCAGGATTTGAGTCCCTGGCGGCGTAGTGTGTTAATGATGGTAGGCTTTGTTACTTTGGTCCCAGCTCTCTGCAGGTCATTCACTAGGCCCCCCCGTGTGGTTCTGGGATTTTTGCTCACCGTTCTTGTGATCATTTTGACCCACGGGGTGAGATCATGCGTGGAGCCCCAGATCGAGGGAGATTATCAGTGGTCTTGTATGTCTTCCATTTCCTAATAATTGCTCGCACAGTTGATTTCTTCTGCTTACCTATTGCAGATTCAGTCTTCCCAGCCTTGTGCAGGTCTACAATTTTGGTTTCTGGTATCCTTTGACAGCTCTTTGGTCTTGGCCAAAGTGGAGGTTGGAGTGTGACATTTTGAGGTTGTGGACAGGTGTCTTTTATATTGATAACAAGTTCAAACAGATGCCATTAATACAGGTAACGAGTGGAGGACAGAGGATCCTCTTAAAGAAGAAGTTACAGGTCTGTGAGAGCCAGAAATCTTGCTTGTTTGTAGGTGACCAAATATTTATTTTCCACCATAATTTGCAAATAAATTCATAAATCCTACAATGTGATTTTCTGGATTTCTTTTCCTCATTTTGTCATAGTTGAAGTGTACCTATGATGAAAATTACAGGCCTCTCTCAACGTTTTAAGTGGGAGAACTTCCACAATTGGTGGCTGACTAAATACTTTTTTGCCCCACTGTATAATTAGCCCAAACCTTTTCCCCTACTGTATTTATTTATTTATTTATTTTGCTTATTTCTACTTTGCACACTCATATACTGTCAAATCTACCATTCCAGTGTTTTATTGCTATATTGTATTTACTTTGCCACCATGGCCTATTTATTGCCATTGTATATAGACTTATTTTTCTACTGTATTATTGACTGTATGTTTGTTTTACTCCATGTGTAACTCTGTGTTATATGTGTCAAACTGCTTTGCTTTATCTTGGCCAGGTTGCAGTTGTAAATGAGAACTTGTTCTCAACTTGCCTACCTGGTTAAATATAGGGGAAAAATGTATGAAAAAATGTATGATCTTAAAGGCTAACTGATCCTAAATCGGCACTCATACTCTGAAACACTTGATGTAACTCCTGGTATTTCACACATTGTGCTTGTGTGGTGAATGAATGATTACATTGTTTTCATGCATCCTTCCAGGGACCAGGCCAGATATAAGTTCACCCATGAGATCCTTAAAGATGATGAGTCTCTTTTCTCTGGACAGAGAGTTCCCCGCCATCGCCGCATCTCTGTCATCTGCCGGAACCTTCCTGTTTGAAGCATGAGAGCCAAGAGGGACACAACTGTGACAGTCTCACTGGCAGTAGCCAGAGCTCGGTATCTGAGACTTCAAGAACATCACTGTGCTAAAATGTGATGTACACGCTTTCTCACTGCGAGAGACTATGTTGGGAAAGATGATTTAGATGTTTCCCTTATCAGTTTTCATTGGAGCACTTCATAATAAACTACCTGTACAGGATTTGATTCTGAATTAAATGTTGGGAAGGCATTCAGGTATGATGCATTTCAAAGGGTCATAATGCATTACAAGACTTGTCATAAGTATCTATGAACTTCTTATGCTAATTAATATTATATAATGAATCTGAGTTATTAGCCTTTTCAAAAATGCCACATAGAAAGGCAAGTTGATAAGTTGTAGGAGAACCAGTTGAAGAAGAACCTGCATTTTCTATCCAAGATCTGTACTAGGTAATTACCAATTGCTTTGAATTCTTAGAGGTAAATGGATACTTCAAATAGTTATAGCCCTATTTTCGACGTCGCTCATGAGCGTTATAGAAGGCTACAATGCGGAGCCTGGGAAATAACTGGTGACATTTTTCAGAATATTTTTTAGAACGCATATCTATAATCTGTAACTCCTTGTCCATCCATCCAAATTGTTTAATGTGTGGATATCTGTATAGAAACCGTTTGAAACTCTTCTCCAACCCGGCACCTATAACCAGAGGACTCATGCCCATGTCCTGTTTAAAAAATAATAATCTGATTAAATTAATGACTAAACTTCATTTTTAAACCCATGTTTTACCATCATTGTTTATAAAAAAATCTGTCAGTGGTATTTAGTATTTTATTAGCGTCTCCATTAGCTACTGCTCTTACTGGGGTCCACAAAAACATGATGTAATACATCACAAGGATAGAACTACAATCCATACATTTAAAATAATATTCTCTTTCCTACATTTATGCCTTCATAATCATGTGATTCATACTGAATGAAAGTGCAATACACGAAAATGAAATAAGGAGGTTCCCCTGACGTGAATATAGCAACCTTGTTTTGTTAAATTCCCCTGATGTGAATAAAGCTACATTGTTTCTACAGTTACAGCCCGTAATGTGTATCCTAGCAGTCAGTAGACTTTTTACAGTTACCACGCGCAGTGGGTTTCATTAGGTAAAATGCAACATTCATGAACATGAAATGACCAGGCTTTGAATCTTGAGCCTTGTTACTTAGTCTATCACCCTTAACGGGTTGGCTAAGATATAGTTTAATGTGTTAGTCTGCCACTCATGGGGGTTATCTGAGGTAATGGGTTGCGCGGTACCACTCATGGGGGTTATCAGAGGTAATGGGTTGCGCTGTACCACGCATGAGGGTTATCTGAGGTAATGGGTTGCGCTGTACCACTCATGAGGGTTATCTGAGATAATGGGTTGCGCTGTACCACTCATGAGGGTTATCTGAGATAATGGGTTGCGCTGTACCACTCATGAGGGTTATCTGAGGTAATGGGTTGCGCTGTACCACTCATGAGGGTTATCTGAGGTTTTGGGTTGCGCTGTACCACTCATGAGGGTTATCTGAGGTAATGGGTTGCGGAGTACCATTCATGAGGGTTATCTGAGGTAATGGGTTGTGGGGTACCACTCATGAGGGTTATCTGAGGTAATGGGTTGCGGGGTACCACTCATGGGTACCACTCATGGGTACCACTCATGAGGGTTATCTGAGGTAATGGGTTGCGGGGTACCACTCATGGGGGTTATCTGAGGTAATGGGTTGCGCGGTACCACTCATGGGGGTTATCTGAGGTAATGGGTTGCGCGGTACCACTCATGGGGGTTATCTGAGGTAATGGGTTGCGGCGTACCACTAATGGGGGTTATCTGAGGTAATGGGTTGCGCGGTACCACTCATGGGGGTTATCTGAGGTAATGGGTTGCGCGGTACCACTCATGGGGGTTATCTGAGGTAATGGGTTGCGCGGTACCACTCATGGGGGTTATCTGAGGTAATAGGTTGCGCGGTACCACTCATGGGGGTTATCTGAGGTAATGGGTTGCGGCGTACCACTCATGGGGGTTATCTGAGGTAATGGGTTGCGCAGTACCATTCATGGGGGTTATCTGAGGTAATGGGTTGCGCGGTACCACTCATGGGGGTTATCTGAGGTAATGGGTTGCGGCGTACCACTCATGGGGGTTATCTGAGGTAATGGGTTGCGGCGTACCACTCATGGGGGTTATCTGAGGTAATGGGTTGCGCGGTACCACTCATGGGGTTATCTGAGGTAATGGGTTGCGCGGTACCACTCATGGGGGTTATCTGAGGTAATGGGTTGCGCGGTACCACTCATGGGGGTTATCTGAGGTAATGGGTTGCGCGGTACCTCTCATGGGGGTTATCTGAGGTAATGGGTTGCATGGTACCACTCAGGGGGGTTATCTGAGGTAATGGGTTGTGCGGTACCACTCATGGGGGTTATCAGAGGTAATGGGTTGCGCTGTACCACTCATGAGGGTTATCTGAGGTAATGGGTTGCGCTGTACCACTCATGAGGGTTATCTGAGGTTTTGGGTTGCGCTGTACCACTCATGAGGGTTATCTGAGGTAATGGGTTGCGCTGTACCACTCATGATGGTTTTCTGAGATAATGGGTTGCGGCGTACCACTCATGAGGGTTATCTGAGGTAATGGGTTGCGCTGTACCACTCATGAGGGTTTTCTGAGGTAATGGGTTGCGCTGTACCACTCATGAGGGTTTTCTGAGGTAATGGGTTGCGGCGTACCACTCATGAGGGTTATCTGAGGTAATGGGTTGCGCTGTACCACTCATGAGGGTTTTCTGAGGTAATGGGTTGCGCTGTACCACTCATGATGGTTTTCTGAGGTAATGGGTTGCGGCGTACCACTCATGATGGTTTTCTGAGGTATTGTGTAATGGGTTGCGGCGTACCACTCCTGATGGTTTTCTGAGGTATTGTGTAATGGGTTGCGGCGTACCACTCAAGATGGTTTTCTGAGGTATTGTGTAATGGGTTGCGGCGTACCACTCATGATGGTTTTCTGAGGTATTGTGTAATGGGTTGCGCCGTACCACTCATGATGGTTTTCTGAGGTATTGTGTAATGGGTTGCGGCGTACCACTCAAGATGGTTTTCTGAGGTATTGTGTAATGGGTTGCGGCGTACCACTCATGATGGTTTTCTGAGGTATTGTGTAATGGGTTGCGGTGTAACACTCATTATGGTTTTCTGAGGTATTGTGCAATGGGTTGCGGCGTACCACTCATAAGGGTTATCTGAGCTATTGTACCAGGCTTTGGACCTGCTCATCAAATGAACAAAGTCCCTGTGAATCAGATGGAGTTGTTACACTCCTACTCATATTAAATGAACCATGATCAGATTGGGGTTTCAACTGAGGCTTTTTTTTGCCAGTCGGTGCCGTTTAAGATGACGGAGGATGATTTTTTTTTTTCATGAGGGTGGCCTTATTTCGATTAAAGCATATTGGATGACTGTCATTCATATTCCATTAACCCAGGTCAATGTAACATCGATAGGTTTAGGCTGCTACATGACGCGACTAAATTATTTTCCCTATACCCATCATAAGGTTGGTACAAGCTAGCCTACGAATGAAAGGTTCGTAGGTTCACAGGTCAAGAGAAATTTGAGTAATCAAGGTGACACATTCAATACTTCCTTGCACACTCTTGCCTGCATCTAGCTGATCTAGGGTGTAACCATTAGTCCAACAGTTGCAAACAAGAGATACTTTTGAACAAATTCAGTTATGTTTATCCCCATTTCATTCCGTTTGCTTCCGCTTAAGAAAGGTTTTTCAACAGAATCCACAGAATGAATACACCCCTGATCACACGCAAACACAGAACTAGCAGCCACATATAAACCACAATACCTTTGCTCATTGTATATACAGTATAATTCCTCTCGCATTTACGCTCTCCTCTCAACTTTTTCCTTTGCATGTGGACTTCAGTGCATAATGCAACAGCTTCCTGACCAGGCCCCAAAAATATTTCCTTGCCAAACTTTCATACCATAACCGCTAACTGCTACACACAGCCTACATCCTTTTCACCATATTAAAGTCATAGTCAACATAGCTACTAGAACTAATGCGTCAGTATACCCGCTACAATCATGCAGTACAGTGTACAGCAACCAGTTTAGCAATTATATCGTCGGGTGGCAATACATTTATAAAACCAAAAGCTTACCTTGACTTGGAGTTCCAGTGTTGGATAGCCATAGCCAGCTAGCTAACATAGCATCCCTCTCTGTTTGAACTGGGTGTTTGATTTAGCTGAACTAGCTATCTGCATTCTCTAGCTTAGAAAGTGAAAGTAGAAATATAACAAATATATGTATGTATGTATGATATACAGTACCAGTCAAAAGTTTGAACACACCTACCCATTCAAGGGTTTTCTGTATTTTTACTATTTTCTACATTGTAGAATTATAGTGAAAACATCAATACTATGAAATAACACATATGGAATCATAATTTAGTAACCATATAAGTGTTAAACAAATCAAACTATATTTTGATGACAGCTTTGCACACTTCTAATTATCTTAATTAGCTTCACCTGGAATGCTTTCCCAACAGTCTTGAAGGAGTTCCCACATATGCTGAGCGCTTGTTGACTGCTTTTCCTTCACTCCGTGGTCCAACTCATCCCAAACCATTTCAACTGGGTTGAGGTTGGGTGATTGTGAAGGCCAGGTAATCTGATGCAGCACTCCATCACTCTCCTTATTGGTCAAATAGTCCTTACACAGCCTGGAGGTGTGTTGGGTCATTGTCCTGTTGAAAAACAAATGATAGTCCCACTAAGCGCAAACCAGATGGGATGGCGTATCGCTGAAGAATGCTGTGGTAGCCATGCTGGTTAAGTGTGTCTTGAATTCTAAATAAATCACAGACAGTGTCACCAACAAAGCAACCCCACACCATCACACCACCTCCTCTATGCTTCTAGGTGGGAACCACACATGTGGAGATCATCCGTTCACCTACTCTGCATCTCACAAAAACACAGCAGTTGGAACCACAAATCTCAAGTTTGGACTCATCAGACCAAAGGACAGATTTCCACCGGTCCATTGCTCTTGTTTCTTGGCCCAAACAAGTCTCTTCTTATTATTGCTGTGCTTTAGTAGTGGTTTCTTTTCAGCAATTCGACCATGACGTGTCTGTTACTTGAACTCTGTGAGCATTTATTTGGGCTGCAATCGGAGGTGCAGTTAGCTCTACTGAACTTATCCTCTGAATATTTCTTATTTCATAGTTTTGATGTCTTCACTATTATTCTACAATGTAGAAAATATACAATTATTTTTCTTCAACCTTGAATGAGTAGGTGTCCAAACTTTTGACTGGTACTGTGTATATATATATATATATATATAGTGCTATTATTTTTTGCTTTTTAAAAACGAATTTAGCTGCTTTTGCTGCTTGCTTGAGTGATTTGAGATGGCAGGGAGTCTTTACATGGAGTGTACAAAACATTCGGTACACCTGCCCTTTCCATCACAGACTGACCAGGTGAATTCAGGTGAAAGCTATGAGCCCTTATTTAGGTGTATATAATTGTTTTATTATTGATAAAATATTACATTTGGCCTTAACTAATATAGCCCATAGAAATGCATTGAATAACACATTAATAAATGACAAAGCAGGAAAAGGGGCTGAGCTGGACCCAAGGAAAGAAATAATAAGTATTCAAAAACACCCCTAAGCTAGACTAGCCTACTTTAACAACTAACTAACTAACCAAAAATACAGTGGGTGGTCCGCCCAGTTCTAACTAGTGTATTTAACTAAGTTTATCTACGGGTAGTGTATGCCCATGGGTAACTTGTCTTGGTTCCCCCTTTTCCTACCAGCAAACAAACAAACACCATAACCAAAAACAATACTCACAGGTGAGGACAAAGTGATATGGAGTTGTTCAAACAAAAGATAGCTCAATACATAAAGAGAGATAGAGACATAGTAGGAGAGGGTGAAAAAGAGCGATCTACAGACATATGGCATTTACAGAGAGATTGAGCTCTAGAGCAAACAACTGACAGGGTTTTTAAACCAAGGGAAAGGAACTGTTATTGGGTAGGAAACAGGAGGAGGTGTGTCTTCTGATTGATTGGTGGCTGATTGGGGAGTGATGATTCTGAAACTGACTGCAGCTCTTCGTTAAGTGTTGCAGTAATTTCACTCGCTATAATAGCTGGTGTGTAAAGTGTTGTCATATGCATACATAGACACACTGACATGTCATTAGTGATGATTGAAAAAAAGTAAGGGGCCTAGACAGGTGACCTGGGTAATTCCTGATTCTACCTGGATTATGTTGTAGAATCTTCCATTAAAGAACACTCTGTGTTTTGTTAGACAGGTAACTCCTTATCCACATTATAGCAGGAGGTGTAAAGCCAGAACACATACGTTCTTCCAGAAGCAGACTATGATCGAAAATGTCTAAAGCCGCACTGAAGTCTAACAAAACTGCTCCCACAATCTTTTTATCGTCAATTTCTCTCAGCCAATCATCAGTCATTTATATTAGTAACATGCGTGTTGAATGTCCTTCCCTATAAGCGTGCTGTTGTGGCGGAATCAGAATTCTTTAGGTAACATTGATAAATTGGATGTTTTATCAATTTTCATAAGTATGCTTATGTGGAAAAAGTTACTTGGGCCCCAGAGAGGGGAGAGGTCAGGCTTGTCTTCTTATGGGAATGTGTCTGTAACATCAGATGGGAATGTGTTCTGTGTGAGCGGGGTAGGTTGACTCTGTGTGGGTAACCTTTCAAGTATGTTCCGATGTTCTGTGTAAACGTCTGACCAGTTCTGTGTGAACATCTGACCAATCCTGTGTGGGTGATCCTTAAAGTTCTGTGTGAGTACCTAAGTTTTCTTACGTTTTACATGGATTCTGTGAACATTTGAAATTATGATAAATTGTATGTGTGTATAATCAATTACTAGAGATTTGATCAAGTAATGCTGAGAATATAATTCGATACAATTTAAACCACCCATTCGTAGACGTACGTAGGTTTTGAGTTGGTATCTTTAATGGATAATTTGATAAAGATGAGGTTTTAAGCACTATTGAACTAGTCTACCAAATCTGGGAAATTGAGCTCTAGAAACTGATTAGAGTGTGTCCACTTTTGGTTATCTTACCCTAACGATGTAACAAAACTCTTATTGGATTATCTCCATCTGGGTACAACATTTGAAATAAACCTGCCCTTAAGGTCTGAAAATGTTTTATATTTTATTCCCAGTATGAGAGGAGTTGCAGGATTTATTGAATAAACTGTTTTCCATAAAGTTAGAGCGAATTAAGAGGGAATCTAGACGTAATTTATAATGTCGTACAAAGCCTAAAGTTTCCATCAAACAAATTATCATTGCGTGATGTAGTTAAGTAATTGAAAACATTGAGTAAACATAATCTACTTTTATTAAAAGGCGCAAGATCTGTTTCCTAGTGAATAAATGTTGATTTTATTCTTTGATTGCTAATCTATTCATTTGGCATGTGAGAATCATAGCTGGAGTAACGCTTGGGTCTTTAAAATAGGGCTATTTTTCTGGGAACTGTCTCGATAGTGACGTGTCTTGATTTTACGAATACAGCATCATTAATCACAGTTGTGTGTGTCTAATGGCAGGGTATTCCAGACATGGGAGGCTCTCACACTGAAAGCAGATTGACTAAAGGTACTTTTCTTTAAAGGAACTATATCAAATCAAATCAAATTTTATTTGTCACATACACATGGTTAGCAGATGTTAATGCGAGTGTAGCGAAACGCTTGTGCTTCTAGTTCCGACAATGCAGTAATAACCAACAAGTAATCTAACTAACAATTCCAAAACTACTGTCTTATACACACAAGTGTAAGGGGATAAAGAATATGTACATAAAGATATATGAATGAGTGATGGTACAGAGCGGCATAGGCAAGATACAGTAGATGGTATCGAGTACAGTATATACGTATGAGATGAGTATGTAAACAAAGTGGCATAGTTAAAGTGGCTAGTGATACATGTATTACATAAAGATGCAGTAGATGATATAGAGTACAGTATATACGTATACATATGAGATGAATAATGTAGGGTATGTAAACATTATATTAGGTAGCATTGTTTAAAGTGGCTAGTGATATATTTTACATCATTTCCCATCAATTCCCATTATTAAAGTGGCTGGAGTTGAGTCAGTGTGTTGGCAGCAGCCACTCAATGTTAGTGGTGGCTGTTTATCAGTCTGATGGCCTTGAGATAGAAGCTGTTTTTCAGTCTCTCAGTCCCAGCTTTGATGCACCTGTACTGACCTCGCCTTCTGGATGATAGCGGGGTGAACAGGCAGTGGCTCGGGTGGTTGTTGTCCTTGATGATCTTTATGGCCTTCCTGTAACATCGGGTGGTGTAGGTGTCCTGGAGGGCAGGTAGTTTGCCTCCCGGTGATGCGTGCAGACCTCACTACCCTCTGGAGAGCCTTACGGTTGTGGGCGGAGCAGTTGCCGTACCAGGCGGTGATACAGCCCGCCAGGATGCTCTCGATTGTGCATCTGTAGAAGTTTGTGAGTGCTTTGGTGACAAGCCAAATTTCTTCAGCCTCCTGAGGTTGAAGAGGCGCTGCTGCGCCTTCTTCACGATGCTGTCTGTGTGGGTGGACCAATTCAGTTTGTCTGTGATGTGTATGCCGAGGAACTTAAAACTTGCTACCCTCTCCACTACTGTTCCATCGATGTGGATAGGGGGGTGTTCCCTCTGCTGTTTCCTGAAGTCCACAATCATCTCCTTAGTTTTGTTGACGTTGAGTGTGAGGTTATTTTCCTGACACCACACTCCGAGGGCCCTCACCTCCTCCCTGTAGGCCGTCTCGTCGTTGTTGGTAATCAAGCCTACCACTGTTGTGTCGTCCGCAAACTTGATGATTGAGTTGGATTGAGACGGAAGATGATTGAGACGGAAGTGAGTGCTACGGTGCGGTAGTCGTTTAGCTCAGTTACCTTAGCTTTCTTGGGAACAGGAACAATGGGGGCCCTCTTGAAGCATGTGGGAACAGCAGACTGGTATAGGGATTGATTGAACATGTCCGTAAACACACCAGCCAGCTGGTCTGCGCATGCTCTGAGGGCGCGGCTGGGGATGCTGTCTGGGCCTGCAGCCTTAACACGTTTAAATGTTTTACTCACCTCAGTTGCAGTGAAGGAGAGGCCGCATGTTTTGGTTGCAGGCCGTGTCAGTGGCACTGTATTGTCCTCAAAGCGGGCAATATATATACAGTCATTTCTTATGCTGTATATATTTCTTATGCTGTTTGCAAGAAGGTTTGTGTTTTCTGTTCAATAAAAGTACTGAGTAGAGGGGGAGCCTGGTCATTTAGAATATTGAATACAAGATAGGAGTCAGTGTATTGCATAAGATTTTTTCCAACTCAGTAGCTTATGCTTTCTATAGCTATTGGGTTTCCTATCAAGTTTGAGAGCCTGTTGGCAGAAGACTGAATGGGTATTAATGTTGAAAAGCAAGCTTGGGCCAAACTAGTGAGGTAGTATGTTAATTGGGAGAGTATCATAGATTTTAATTATAGTTTTGTTACCTCTATAGTCAAAACTAATTTCATATGTTTTGGGAAATTAGCTAGGTTGAATTTTTTTATTTGCTTTTTGAAAGAGAGGTTGGAATCAAGTAAGATGCCTTGGTACTTAAAATCAGATACCACCGGGAGCTTTTCCCCTGATACATAGACATCTGTCTCAGGGGCATCAGTTGTTGTTTTTTGAGGAACATGCGTCTGCATGTGTTTTATTTTATTGAGATGTAAACATGAGTCTCTGAGCAAGTTTGTCATCTGAACCATTATAGTAGTGTGTTCTTGTGTAGTTTGTTGTTTGTAATTTGCATGCATTTATCACTGTATTATCTGCATACTTTGGAACTTTAGACGCTGTACAGACAGAAGGAAGATCATTAATGTACGAGCTGAACAGTATTGACCTTTGGGGAATGAAAACTTTGTGGATATGGGTGGGAAAAAGTTTGTTTTGATTTTGATGCTGATGAGACAGCGCCAACTTTTGAAAGATTTTATATTTGTTAAAAATCAGGATAGTTTTTACTACATTTATATCAACAGGTTGAAATGATTAGATTGCTGATTAAAGGGGTTTGTTTATTTGTTTACTGTTTATTCTTGATTTTAGGAGTTGATTTAACTTAATTAAACATTGTATTATCTGATGTGTTTGAGTAGGATTCCTTCTTCGGGACGGATGAAAGTTATCTAAAATATGTAACTTGAAGGAACCATGGGAGAACACGTCTACATTTTTATTAAATGCCTGGGATTAAATTAAAAATGTCTTATGCTGAGAAATGTACTACATTTGTGACAGAGGAAAAAAGTATTACATTTAGATAGTAATGATATCCGAATAATTGTATCTAAGTGTAGCATGTTTACTTAAGCATACATATACATTGATGTTGATTAAAACGTATGATTAATGATTTGAGGTACAGTGGAATTATTATTAGGTTTGGTTTATAGTTCACTTTTGAGTTTCTGAATCGATGTAGTATAATGAATACTAACAAAGTGTTTTGTGTTTTTTCTGGGAAAATGGGTGTTTCATTGTCTCTCTTTGAAATGTTTCCTGGGACTATAATCTTGGGGAGAGTGAGTGAGATTGAGGCCATAAACTACCAAATTGAAAAGGGCCTGGAAGTTTTTGTTTTTTCATTAAGGTTTGCATATACACACACATAAAACATGTATGACTATTTGTTGGTGTTTTTAAAATACTATGTTTGATTTGTTTTTTATTTCCTTTGGGTTTGGTGAGTTTTCCATTTGTTTTAGTGCAAAGGGGCATGCACGCACATGGAATTTTTATGAATTTTTATTTTCTAAGTTTTATTAAACTTGTTAATTCTTTTGATAAAGGAATGTACTGAGAAACTGAGATACAAGCAAGTAGGAAATAATTGACTATTTTTGTAATTTGTCTAATATAGTAAAAAATACTTATTTTAATTTTTTTGTATTACCTATGACCTTTATCATGACCTTCCGCTGTGGCTTGATCACCCTCATTGGAAAGCCATTTGGATAATGAATTTATGGTCATTTGTAATACTCTAGCTCCACAATGAAATAGGGTGCAGGCCAGGCAGCAGGCTGTTAGCCAGCCTGCCAGCATAGTGGAGTCTGCCACTAGCACAGTCAGTGTAGTCAGCTCAGCTATCACCATTGAGACCGTGTCTGTGCCTCGACCTAGGTTGGGCAAAACTAAACATGGCGGTGTTCGCCTTAGCAATCTCACTAGGATAAAGACCACCTCCATTCCTGTCATTATTGAAAGAGAACATGATACCTCACATCTCAAAATAGGGCTACTTAATGTTAGATCCTTTACTTCAAAGGCAATTATAGTCAATGAACTAATCACTGATCATAATCTTGATGTGATTGGCCTGACTGAAACATGGCTTAAGCCTGATGAATTTACTGTGTTAAATGAGGCCTCACCTCCTGGCTACACTAGTGACCATATCCCCCGTGCATCCCGCAAAGGCGGAGGTGTTGCTAACATTTACGATAGCAAATTTCAATTTACAAAAAAAAAATGACGTTTTCGTCTTTTGAGCTTCTAGTCATGAAATCTATGCAGCCTACTCAATCACTTTTTATAGCTACTGTTTACAGGCCTCCTGGGCCATATACAGCGTTCCTCACTGAGTTCCCTGAATTCCTATCGGACCTTGTAGTCATAGCGGATAATATTCTAATCTTTGGTGACTTTAATATTCACATGGAAAAGTCCACAGACCCACTCCAAAAGGCTTTCGGAGCCATCATCGACTCAGTGGGTTTTGTCCAACATGTCTCTGGACCCACTCACTGTCACAGTCATACGCTGGACCTAGTTTTGTCCCATGGAATAAATGTTGTGGATCTTAATGTTTTTCCTCATAATCCTGGACTATCGGACCACCATTTTATTACGTTTGCAATTGCAACAAATAATCTGCTCAGACACCAACCAAGGATCATCAAAAGTCGTGCTATAAATTCACAGACAACACAAAGATTCCTTGATGTCCTTCCAGATTCCCTCTGTCTACCCAAGGACGCCAGAGGACAAAAATCAGTTAACCACCTAACTGAGGAACTCAATTTAACCTTGCGCAATACCCTAAATGCAGTGGCACCCCTAAAAACTAAAAACATTTCTCATAAGAAACTAGCTCCCTGGTACACAGAAAATACCCGAGCTCTGAAGCAAGCTTCCAGAAAATTGGAACGGAAATGGCGCCACACCAAACTGGAAGTCTTCCGACTAGCTTGGAAAGACAGTACTGTGCAGTACCGAAGAGACCTTACTGCTGCTCGATCATCCTATTTTTCTAACTTAATTGAGGAAAATAAGAACAATCCGAAATTCCTTTTTGATACTGTCGCAAAGCTAACTAAAAAGCAGCATTCCCCAAGAGAGGATGACTTTCACTTTAGCAGTGATAAATTCATGAACTTCTTTGAGGAAAAGATTATGATCATTAGAAAGCAAATTACGGACTCCTCCTTAAATCTGCGTATTCCTTCAAAGCTCAGTTGTCCTGAGTCTGCACAACTCTGCCAGGACCTAGGATCAAGAGAGACGCTCAAGTGTTTTAGTACTATATCTCTTGACACAATGATGAAAATAATCATGGCCTCTAAACCTTCAAGCTGCATACTGGACCCTATTCCAACTAAACTACTGAAAGAGCTGCTTCCTGTGCTTGGCCCTCCTATGTTGAACATAATAAACGGCTCTCTATCCACCGGATGTGTACCAAACTCACTAAAAGTGACAGTAATAAAGGCTCTCTTGAAAAAGCCAAACCTTGACCCAGAAAATATAAAAAACTATCGGCCTATATCGAATCTTCCATTCCTCTCAAAAATTTTAGAAAAGGCTGTTGCGCAACAACTCACTGCCTTCCTGAAGACAAACAATGTATACGAAATGCTTCAGTCTGGTTTTAGACCCCATCATAGCACTGAGACGGCACTTGTGAAGGTGGTAAATTACATTTTAATGGCATCGGACCGAGGCTCTGCATCTGTCCTCGTGCTCCTAGACCTTACTGCTGCTTTTGATACCATCGATCACCACATTCTTTTGGAGAGATTGGAAACCCAAATTGGTCTACACGGACAAGTTCTGGCCTGGTTGCGATCTTATCTGTCGGAAAGATATCAGTTTGTCTCTGTGAATGGTTTGTCCTCTGACAAATCAACTGTAAATTTCGGTGTTCCTCAAGGTTCCGTTTTAGGACCACTATTGTTTTCACTATATATTTTACCTCTTGGGGATGTTATTCGAAAACATAATGTTAACTTTCACTGCTATGCGGATGACACACAGCTGTACATTTCACCTACCTATCTCTCTGATTTGGTCCTGCCGTACATACCTACACGTACGCTACGGTCACAAGACGCAGGCCTCCTAATTGTCCCTAGAATTTCTAAGCAAACAGCTGGAGGCAGGGCTTTCTCCTATAGAGCTCCATTTTTATGGAACGGTCTGCCTACCCATGTCAGAGACGCAAACTCGGTCTCAACCTTTAAGTCTCTACTGATGACTCATCTCTTCAGTGGGTCATATGATTGAGTGTAGTCTGGCCCAGGAGTGGGAGGGTGAACGGAAAGGCTCTGGAGCAACGAACCGCCCTTGCTGTCCCTGCCTGGCCGGTTCCCCTCTTTCCACTGGGATTCTCTGCCTCTAACCCTATTACAGGGGCTGAGTCACTGGCTTACTGGGGCTCTCTCATGCCGTCCCTGGAGGGGGTGGATCCCTGGAGGATGATGACCACATCAGTGAACCTCCTCATCAGCACCTCCTCCTAGCTGCCCACTGCACTGAGGCTAGGTAACAAATCCATGATTATCGAAAACTTCAACAAGCATTTCTCAACGGCTGACCATGCCTTCCTCCTGGCTACTCCAGCCTCCCCAGCTTCTCCTTCACCCAAATCCAGATAGCAGATGTTCTGAAAGAGCTGAAAAACCTGGACCCGTACAAATCAGCTGGGCTTGACAATCTGGACCCTCTATTTCTGAAACTATCCGCCGCCATTGTCGCAACCACTATTACCAGCCTGTTCAACCTCTCATTCATATCGTCTGAGATCCCCAAGGATTGGAAAGCTGCCGCAGTCATCCCCCTCTTCAAAGGGGGAGACACCCTGGACCCAAACTGTTACAGACCTATATCCATCCTGCCCTGCCTATCTAAGGTCTTCGAAAGCCAAGTCAACAAACAGATCACTGACCATTTTGAATCCCACCGTACCTTCTCCGCTGTGCAATCTGGTTTCCGAGCCGGTCACGGGTGCACCTCAGCCACGCTCAAGGTACTAAACGATATCATAACCTCCATCAATAAAAGACAGTACTGTGCAGCCGTCTTCATTGACCTGGCCAAGGCTTTCGACTCTGTCAATCACCATATTCTTATCGGTAGACTCAGTAGCCTCGGTTTTTCTAATGACTGCCTTGCCTGGTTCACCAACTACTTTGCAGACAGAGTTCAGTGTGTCAAATCGGAGGGCATGCTGTCCGGTCCTCTGGGAGTCTCTATGGGGGTGCCACAGGGTTCAATTCTCGGGCCGACTCTTTTCTCTGTATATATCAATGATGTTGCTCTTGCTGCGGGCGATTCCCTGATCCACCTCTACGCAGACGACACCATTCTGTATACTTCTGGCCCTTCCTTGGACACTGTGCTATCTAACCTCCAAACGAGCTTCAATGCCATACAACACTCCTTCCGTGGCCTCCAACTGTTCTTAAACGCTATTAAAACCAAATGCATGCTTTTCAACAGTTCGCTGCCTGCACCCGCATGCCCGACTAGCATCACCACCCTGGATAGTTCTGACCTAGAATATGTGGACATCTATAAGTACCTAGGTGTCTGGCTAGACTGTAAACTCTCCTTCCAGACTCATATCAAACATCTCCAATCTAAAATCAAATCTAGAGTTGGCTTTCTATTCCGCACTCACGCCGCCAAACTTACCCTAGTAAAACTGACTATCCTACCGATCCTCGACTTCGGCGATGTTATCTACAAAATAGCTTCCAATACTCTACTCAGCAAACTGGATGCAGTTTATCACAGTGCCATCCGTTTAGTTACTAAAGCACCTTATACCACCCACCACTGCGACCTGTATGCTCTAGTCGGCTGGCCCTCGCTACATATTCGTCACCAGACCCACTGGCTCCAGGTCATCTACAAGTCGATGCTAGGTAAAGCTCCGCCTTATCTCAGTTCACTGGTCACGATGGCAACACCCACCCGTAGCACGCGCTCCAGCAGGTGTATCTCACTGATCATCCCTAAAGCCAACACCTCATTTGGCTGCCTTTCCTTCCAGTTCTCTGCTGCCTGTGACTGGAACGAATGGCAAAAATCGCTGAAGTTGGAGACTTATCTCCCTCACCAACTTCAAACATCTGCTATCTGAGCAGCTAACCGATCGCTGCAGCTGTACATAGTCCATCGGTAAATAGCCCACCCAATTTACCTACCTCATCCCCAAACTGTTTATATTTATTTACTTTTCTGCTCTTTTGCACACCAGTATCTCTACCTGCACATGTTCATCTGATCATTTATCACTCCAGTGTTAATCTGCTAAATTGTAATTATTCGCCTACCTCCTCATGGCTTTTGCACACAATGTATATAGACTATTTTTTTCTTTCCACTGTGTTATTGACTTGTTTATTGTTTACTCCATGTGTAACTCTGTGTTGTTGTCTGTTCACACTGCTATGTTTTATCTTGGCCAGGTCGCAGTTGTAAATGAGAACTTGTTCTCAACTAGCCTACCTGGTTAAATAAAGGTGAAATAAAAAATAATAAAAACACAAACACTTTTTGTGCAGTATTAATTGACCATCATTACAAACCACACTGTATTGTACATAGGCTGTTCATCAATATGTACCTGTAGACTTTCCATCAACATGAAGAAAACAATGCACAATACAGCAATTGAGTACATTGCGGCATTAAGTGGTTTGTAATGATGTGATATGATTATGTGTCTCAGTTGATAAGAGCATGGTGTTTGCATTGCTTGTGTTGTGGGTTCGAATCCCACGGGGATCACCATCACTGCCCAACCCTATTTTTTTAAATGGAAAAGCTAAACCTATTTTTTCCCCATTTGTTTTTAGGGTTAAGTTGTTTAAAATAGGGGTTAGATTGTTTAAAAAAAACATATATTTGATTTTTTTAAACAATCAAAAAAAATAATTAAACAAACACATATTAGGTGTTATATATTTTATATTTTTCAACAACGTCATATATTTACGTTTTTTTTACAACCTAACCCTATGTTTCCATTTTAAAAAATTGTGTTGGGCAGTGATGGTAATTCTAGCAACAGAGTATTAAACAGAACCACCAGTCAGGAGGATACAGACAGCTCAAGATGTATGCTTAGACATACAGAAAAAAACTTTGTATAAACGTAATCTGGCACCTTGTGATAATATCATGATATTTGTGTGTTTTTATTACATACCAGTAGTATAAAAGAGGGGGATATATTATTTCTATTGAAGTCAACTTTATTTCTCAATTATTGAGCAAATTACACTCATTTAGAGATAATTACACAAAAGCACTTGTTGCTGCAAGTGACTCTGGCTGCTGGCAAACTTTCTTGACTTCGATATTACATTTTTGAAAATGCATTGCTAGCCTTTGTTTAACCAGCCAACCGTTTGCTATTATCGAACGTGTTTGGAATAAGGCTGGCACAATTGGCTTGTAATAATCGTTTTAACGCATTCATTTTAATGTGCCCCCACACATTGACTCTGTACCTGTACCCCCTGTATATAGCCTCGCTATTGTTTTTTACTACTGCTCTTTAATTATTTGTTACTTTTAAAAAAAATGTTTAGGTATTTTTCTTAACTGCGTTGTTGGTTAAGGGCTTGTAAGTAAGCATTTTACTGTAATGTCTACTACACCTCGGCGCATGTGACAAATACGATTTGATTTGATTTTGGAAGGGTGGGTTCAACTTTATATTCAAGTAGATCTAGTTTATCCAATAGCAGTTTTTGATGTTTACATGAAGTGGGAAAAGTTGGTGGTCAGTTCTTGAGCAGAATGGTTGGGAGGAGAAGCTTCATTTACAGAAGTTCTAAGCAGCCAAAAACATGTGACCCCTGGCCTGTAGTGAAGGATTAGGTTTACGCTTTTTGTTTCATTGGACACTGAAATACGAACTCAGTGCTGCATGATTTTTTTTATAGCAGTTCTAGCATTCAGCCATAATGGTATATCCTGTGTGAAAATAGCTCTGTAATCTGCATATTCTCTGCTTTTTCTCTAAGAGTGTAGCTCAGAGGTAGCCTATTAGAGCGACTCCGCCTTGCGCCTGCCCTATTGACAGGTTAGTGTGCAAGACAAGAGAGATAGCCTGTACCTCATTGATGTACTTGAGCGTTCAGAAATAGGATCTAATACCGACATTATTCGAGGAGTAAAATTCTAACAAAACATTTTACAGGTTTGAATTCATACATTTACCCTGTGTTTTGATAAGATACATACTAAATAACACGATGGTTTTGCCGAATTAATAATGTGACTGATTATAATTCAATTAGCTCACAGAAACTATATAAGGATTAGTATTAGAAATGTTTTGCCTTTATAAATGTTTGTCCTGTAAGTCCTATTTATAGGCCTTTTGGTTGAATGAATGGGTGCTTTTGACTTCAACAATGTCGCCTAGGCTACATTTTATTTAAAATAGTAGGCTCAGACATTTCCTTTCGACAATTTGCTACTTTTAGCCTACTCTTGTTTGTGTTGCTAAAATAATGTCAGTGGTGTAGACTATATGATCAACTGATGTTGTAATATACTGTTTGTAATATAGGCCTAATGAGACCAACCGATATTTCGAATAAACACATATCGTTAATTTAAAATGAAATAAGGTATCTGTCGGTATTGGCATGAGCTATTTGTCCTTTTGCTAAAATGAACATGATCACAATGCAATTCACTCTTGAGCTTAATATTTAATATGGCAAATGTATCTTATTTCAAAATAAAAAAGTGCATAAATATAGATAGGACATAAATACAAGAAAGTAGCCTCCATGATTAACAAAATAGGCTACAACGAAATTGTAAATGAAACGAAAAGTGTGTTAATACAGTTAAACTTGCGTTTGATGTATAGCATGTTATTTATTCCTTATTAGCCTAAATGTATAACTATTCTTAGTTTTGTATTATCATTATTACGTTCTAAAGTAGACTATAAATAGGGCCATGATCACACTGTCATTCATATCAGCCTACTTTGTTTAGGGCTTCAGCGTAATAACAGTATGTGAATATCACAACTGAAAAATTAAAGTTCGCATTCTTTGATCAGAGTGAGAGATGGATTCGCAGACGAAGACTGAGCCGATGCGCGTGCTCGTCACGGGCGGATCCGGATTGGTCGGGAAGGCCATCGAGCACGTGGTGAAACAAGAAGGCGGCTGTCTCGAGGGCGAGCAGTGGACCTTCCTCTGCTCCAAAGAGGCCAACCTCGTGTAAGTTATGTCACATGAACCTCATATTCTCAGCAGAGCTGGTCTGAGGCTTTGTTCGTTGCAGATAAAAATGACTTGCCTATATACCGATGCCATGCTCCCATATTCTACATGCCCGAGAAACACCAGCATGTCTGTTCTACATAACATATTTCTATAGGTCATGTTGCTATAGGTCATGTTGCACTGTGAGAAATCCTGTTATGACCCTTTTACATCTGTGGCTGGTTTTGTGGTTCCAACAGGAACAAAATAAGTTCACTCAGTGGAAAAAATATTCTGTTCTCTGCTATTCTATTATTTTCTAATCTATTCTATAGATATGTAGATTGATGCATAGAAACAGTATATATTTAGAGTTTCTATATAGTTCCTGTTGGAACCACATTAAATGTTTAGATAATTACATCCGTGCATGCATACTTTTTTGAGATTGATGTGTTTTCATTAAATGGGATGGTGATGATGACAATTGTTCTGCCAGAGATCTACAACAGACAAGAGCAGTGTTTGAGAAGTATCGGCCCACCCATGTCATCCACCTGGCTGCCAAGGTGGGAGGACTCTATCTTCACATGAAGGAGAACCTACACTTTCTGGTGAGCTTACCTAACTACCCAGTTTGTTTTAATACCTAGGCTATACATTTATGTCCCAAACTACATTTGTTCAATCAGGGATGGGTCCAGAAAATCGGAACGGGCATTTCTAACTCACTGGCCCATTTCTTTGCCTGGCGCCCCAATTGTTAACCAAATAATGATATTTGTGTACAAAACCCCCAGTTTAGACAGGCTGATGGGCTGAAGATGGAACCAGCCCATCTGATATTTTGCCTGAACTGCCTAAAGGCCAGTCCGTGAAATGGTTTGTCTTATCTAGCTACTGGTTGAATGCACCGACTGGAAGCAGCTCTGGAAAAGATCTTCTGCTGAATTACCTGAATATAAATGTCCATGTTCGCCTGGCCGGGCAACTACTTAGGCTGAAATTAAATTCAACTTGTCAAAGTCAACTTTACACAGGGACTTTGTTGGCAAATGTATTCATCTTAATTCCAAAAGGGTATTAATCCATCTGTTTATTTTGTATATTTTTTTATTTAACCTTTATTTAACTAGGCAAGTCAGTTAAGAACAAATGTGTATTTACAATGATGGGCTACAGCGTAATAACAGTATGTGAATATCACAACTGAAAAAATAAAAGTTAGCATTCTTTGAGAGTGAGTGAGAGTGAGAGATGGTTTCTCAGACGAAGGCTGAGCGGATGCGCGTGCTCGTTAGCGAGGAGTGTTCACAGGAGAGCTTCTTATCACTGTCTCCAAATGCATTATTTTAATTAATTTGTGTAAAAACAAGTTATTGTGTAAAAACAAGTTATTGTGTAAGAGTCGCAATACAGGTTTTATTGAATTGAGACCACAGTGTCTTGCCTTCACAGAGGGACAACCTTCGCATCAATGACAACGTGCTGCAGACGTCTCACGAAAGGGGCGTCACCAAGGTGGTGTCCTGTCTGTCCAGCTGCATCTTTCCTGACAAAACCACATACCCTATTGATGAGAGCATGGTGAGTTGAACAACCAGTAAGGCCAAATCAATGAGATTATGTTGTGTTTAACCTTAATACTAAAATACTATGGTGGCATCAAATGGCACCCAATTCCCTATATAGTACATTATTTTTAACCAGAGACCTAATGACCCTGGTCAAAGGTAGGAGTCAAGAGTTTAGGGTGCCATTTGGGACCGAGTATGTGCCCAGTGGCAGTAGAACTACTCTATGTTTGGGAACCTCTGGCCCTCCAAACTGGGATTTTTAATAAAAGATGGTGTATGATCACTCATGCTTTCTTCCCCTTCCCACAGATCCACAATGGGCCCCCACATGACTCAAACTTTGGCTACTCACATGCCAAAAGAATGATTGATATTCAGAACAGGTGAGCTGGTGACTAATCTGTTACCTGTGCAGGTACATTAGCACACATTTGAAAGACCCACTCCAGCCTCCCTTGCACCTCATTTATTACCTGATGAACTTAACAAAAGATGCATTTCAGTAGCTGGTGCAAGTCCCTCATTACATGGCACAGCCCAGCTAGCACATAATGTTCTGAGAACCATATGTTTCTTCTGTGGGAATTTCAGTACTTTAGCATAACATTTCCTACAGGTTCCTCGTGGTTCTATTTAAAGTTATGCTCTCAGAAAGTTAAGAAACAACGTTCTTCTGTGGGAATTTCAGAATTTCAGCATAATGTTTCCTACAGGTTTCTTCATGCTTTTATTTAAAGCAATGTTCTCAAATTATTCAGAGAAGATTAAGAACAACGTTCTTCTGTAGGAATTTCAGCATAATGTTTCCTACAGGTTTCTTCATGGTTCTATTTAAAGCAATGTTCTCAAATTATTCAGAGAAGATTAAGAACAACGTTCTTCTGTAGGAATTTCAGCATAATGTTTCCTACAGGTTTCTTCATGGTTCTATTTAAAGCAATGTTCTCAAATTGTTCAGAGAACATTAAGAACAACGTTCTTATGTGGGAATTTTAGTACTTCAGCGTAACGTTTCCTACCGATTTCCTCATGGTTCTATTTAGTAATATTCTCAGAACATTAAGACAACTTTCCATTAAAACCACAAGAGCGTTCTAAAAATACTACTTATGAACATGTACATTCCGTTCTTAGTGTCAACAAAACTCTCTCTATCCTCTATCTTGTTAAGTGAGTTCAGGAAGTGGCCGCACCCACTAATGGGCCACACCTGATCTTTATGAATGGGGTCTGTTTGAATAGACAAAAATACACAGCTTTGTATAAGTTACAAAACATGGCATGCTAGCGCCAACCTGGTGGCACAGTGGACTGAGTCCATTGGATAGGAAACACAAGATCATAGGTTTAAATCTTATAGGCTCTTTGTGACAATAAAAAAGAGATGTGTTTGCCATGATTAATGCATAAGCAATTTAATTGCCATGTGTCCCATCTGTGCTTGGTGTTCAAAACAGTTAACCTAAGCTAGCAGTGTTATTAAAAGTCTTATTGAAACATGTTCTCAGAATATTATTTAATTACATTCAAATAACCTATAATTTCATTATCAGAACATTAATAAAACCTCCCAGGAAAACTTTCAGGGAATCATTGTAAAACGTTCTCAGAACGTCCCTGCAACCAAAAAATGAATGTTCTCAGAACGTAAAAAAAGTCAGTTTCACCGGTCAGGAAACTTAGGCGTTTGTTCCCAGAACCAATGGGAAACCAAAAACATATGTTCCCACAACTTCCAAGGAACCTCTATTGCTCTGCTATTGTTCTGGGAAGCAAGAGGGAAGGCCGATGACATCGGTATGCATCCATCAGACTAACCCCTTGAATTGCCAACTCCTTGAATTTTGCCATTGTGTCAAAAAAACAAACACTATTTGTAAAAAATAAAATAAAAAATAATACCCTTAAGGGTTTGTACCTTGTATTGTATGTGTACTTAGAATATTGTTTTAAAAAATAGCTGGAGTTGGTCATTAATGTTCTAACCACAACGTGTGTGTGTGTGTGTGTGTGTGTGTGGACTTGATTGACAACAGGGGATACTTTGAGCAGCATGGGCGTCGCTACACCGCCGTAATCCCGACTAACGTGTATGGTCCCTATGACAACTTCAACTTTGAAAATGGTCACGTGCTCTCAGCGCTCATGCATAAGACATATGCTGCTAAAAGTAAGTAACACTCACAATACTGCACACACAGACACACACACACACACACACACACACACACACACACACACAGAGGACACCTACAGCAGCAGATGTCACAGGAAGACCAAAAAGATCATCAAGGACATCAACCACCCGAGCCACTGCCTGTTCACCCCGCTATCATCCAGAAGGCGAGGTCAGTACAGGTGCATCAAAGCTGGGACCGAGAGACTGAAAAACAGCTTCTATCTCAAGGCCATCAGACTGTTAAACAGCCATCACTAACATAGAGAGGCTGTTGCCTACATACAGACTCAAATCACTGGCCACTTTAATAAATGGATTTGATCAAAGTATCATTAGTCACTTTAAATAACACCACTTTAATAATGTCTAAATATCCTACATTACTCATCTCATATGTATATACTGTATTCTATACCATCCACTGCATCTGGCCTATGCATCACGGCCATCGCTCATCCATATATTTATATGTACATATTCTTATTCATCCCTTTACATTTGTGTGTATAAGGAAGATGTTGTGAATTTGTTTGCTTTATCTTGGCTATGTCGCAGATGCAAATGAGAACTTGTTCTCAACTAGCTTTCCTGGTTAAATAAAGGTGAAATAAAACATTTAAAAACTCACTGCTCTGTCAGAACTAGAAGCACAAGCATTTCGCTACACTCGCATTAACATCTGCTTACCATGTGTATGTGACCAACACAATTTGATTTGACGTACACACACACAGACAGACAGATACAAACACATACTCCTTTCTACTCTCCTTCTAACAGAGGAGGGAACCCCACTACAGGTGTGGGGCTCCGGAACACCCAGGAGACAATTCATCTACTCTCTGGTATGTTTTGTGTGTGTGTGTGTGTGTGTGTGTGTGTGTGTGTGTGTGTGTGTGTGTGTGTGTGTGTGTGTGTGTGTGTGTGTGTGTGTGTGTGTGTGTGTGTGTGTGTGTGTGTGTGTGTGTGTGTGTGTGTGTGTGTGTGTGTGTGTCAGATATGTGCGTGTGTAAATCTGTGTGTGTTTTCTCAGGATGTTGCACGTCTGTTCCTCTGGGTGCTGCGGGAGTATGATGAGATTGACCCCATCATTCTCTCTGGTGAGTCCAACATGGTGTGTGTGTGATCAGTCAATGTGTGTGTGTACCATATGTAACTGAACCAAGCTCTTTTGTCACTTGTTTCTCGCAGTGGGGGAGGAGGAGGAGCTCCCCATCAAGGACGCCGTAGAGATGATTGCAGATGCCCTGGACTTCAAAGGTCAAATAGTTGTATCCTTCCACAGGCTGTGTACGCCTGATAGGAGTTGCTCCTAGGCACAGATCTAGGATCAGCGTATCTTCCCCAATTCCTTACCTTAACCATTATTCAAATTTGACCTTAGATCAGTGTCTAGAACCAATCTAGTAGAATCCTTAGTACAACACCAGCAACCATATCTAAAGGTTCATTACACCTGTTGGACTGAAAGACGTACAGATGAAGTACATTAAATGCCCACTCGGACTAGCTATCCCCCATATCCGTTGCACTGTAACTATGTCATCTCCCTGTGCTTTGCCTTCTGTGGCCCTTGACCTATGACATCAGTTCGACACCAGCAAGTCAGACGGTCAGATGAAGAAGACGGCCAGCAACGCCAAGCTGCAACGCTACCTCCCTGACTTCACCTTCACGCCGCTCTCTGAAGGTCAGAGATCCAAATATTGAGGGTTGTATTTCCTGTCCAGAAAACAATTAGTTGCTTTGTAAATAACACAGACCCATTACAGCATGATATTTGATACCTATCTGGTTATTGGTCGTTTTCTGATTATGATGAAAGTAACGTTCACAGTGATTAAACCACTCTTCCAAAATGCACAGTATCCATAGATGACTGACTGTGTCTCTCCTCTCCAACAGGTATCAAGAAGACCTGTGATTGGTTCGTGAACAATTACGACATAGCCCGAACATGAAGACCAATGAAGGGCGAGACATGAATATTGTTTAATGAAAAAGATCAGGGCTACATCCCAACACTATTACTGTGCCTTCCAAGTCTTGTGTCCTTGTCTTCATGCCAACTGATTAGTGAAAGTTCTGGATAGGTTTCACCATGTGGCCGGTTAAGTTCTGTCAGATCAGTGGGCATGAAGTAATGGCACACAGGACTCACAATACCCCACCATGTTGTTCTCCCCAGAACTGTCTGGCAACCATTTTGGATCCTTTCTCCTCTATTTGCACCGTTGATGTCAGGGATTGACATTAAGGTTTGAAAGGCTCTTGCCCATTGGACAGCAGTTTGTTTGTTGGTTGCCTGGTGATTACTGTCACTTGACAGAACATTTTAAAGTAATTGTTTACAAGCAAAATGGTCACAGGGATACTTTGAGATTTTGGCAATGAGGCCCATTATCTACTTCCTCAGAGGCTGTTGAACTCCTGGATACCATTTTTATGTCTCTTTGTCCAGTATGAAGGAACTTAGAGGTCATTTTGTGAGCCAATGCAAACTAGTGTTAGCACAATGACTGGAAGTCTATGGGTATCTGCTAGCATGCTATGAAGTAGAAAAATCAGTTTGAATGCGTAACTTTTGCAGCGCAATGAGACCCTTCTGCAACCTGGTTGTAAACATACCGGCTCTGGAAGACTCAGATTTAGACGCACAGCTCACAATCGAGAGCCATAGGATATAGTATTGTCTGGCGCTCTGCTCACCCTGACCAATAGTTATACTTCCTGTGTAGCAGGACCAAAAAAATGTAAGTGTAGCCCCTATGTTAGGCTACTGAAATTCAGTTTGGAAAAATCCCCTGCCTAATGGGGCAACCAGAGCAGGTTCAACTTGCCCGACTGCTCAGTTCATTTGCTCCAAGCAATTGGGCAACCCTTAAGGTCAATCCCTGATCATGTCCTCCCCTGATGGTGTCTGAACTGGTCCAGCCACCTGATCCCCTACAGTATGACTACCAGTTACTATCAGCAATACTGCAGGGTCATGTGTTTACACTCAAATACATCACATTATTTTCATTTTAATATCTAACATATATAGTTGAAGTGTATGATCTATTTGTGATTGAATATTGACAAAAATATGGACTTTTTCTTGATGTAAGAATGAGGTGTCAGTCGTTGAGAGTGATGCTGAATGACATGTTTTCTCACTACAAAACAACAAGTATAAGCCTACAGTAAAGTAGCCTGGATCTAAACATTGGAGCCAACTGTTTCTCATCATTCACTGGCCTCGGGCCACACTGCAGATCATAATGCTGGTTTGTGTTAAAAGATTGTGATTTATCTGGGATGAACATATCAGAAACTAATATAAAGTCAACTTCCTGAAGAATCTTGAGAATTAGGACATCACTGTCGCTCCACCTCACTGTAAAAAAATTAAATCAATACATTGTAGAAACAGGACAGGAAGAAGCAGGTTTTTAGGGGTCAAACGAGTTTCAAATGTCAACAAAGATTGACGATAACACAGAGGAAGCCAAGATCATTTGGGATCTGCCAGTAATCGCTCCATTAATAAACGGTCAGATGTGCCATCAGTATATTTGACTCTACTTGGCACATCAAGTAATTTTCCTCAGGAGAGGAAGGTGTAACATTAATATGCCTACACCTGTCATGTCATGCTGAATAAGGATGAATGACTTCTGCTTGACATGGTTTCTCTACTACACAACCACTTCTCCATGGCATGAAGTAGTACAGGCCAACAGTACTGTCATTGAAGTGCACACTACTCTTATCCAAGTAAGTACATACACAACAGTTGCTGCAAAGTAGATTTCCAATTAATCAACTGGATAGCACAGTAGACCTCTGGCAGAACCTCAAAGAATATTAGGGTGTCTTCATTGAAAAGCCTTAAGATGTATGACATCATTGTCCAGTGTTCTGCTTCTAATTATGCAAACCAACCAGAAACATGACAAGACCAGCCACAGCAACAGCAGGGTTTTTATTACAAATGAAAATAAACAAAAAAGACAATTCTAAAATGAGAAATAGAGGCCTGGGGAGATATGGCAAATCGTACAAAATAACCCACACTTGTCTTGTTGAATCCAGTGGGTTGTGGTGGGAGATGAGTCAGCAGGCAAGATCTACACGGAATGTTTTCATTGATACCGTCACATCTGCGTAATTCATTGATAAACCTATATATTGTAAGAGTAAGTTGTTTGACCTGAAAGGACTGCCACAGGTACAGTTGACCATTTCTAGAGACAGACATTGAGGCTAGTTTACACACCGCATCTCAAATCACAGTTGCGTAACACTTCTTTCTACCTTATTCCACTCTCTTCCTCTTCTACCCTTCCTCTTCCAAGGACCCTGTTCTATCCTTCTCCTCCTTCCGCTGATCAATCAATGAGGACTTTGCGTTCATGCTCTTCCTCTCCTATTCATCTCCTCCTCCCTCCCTAGGTCGTGTTCATTAGGCACCAAAGGGACTGAAAGAGGAACTTGGACTCAGTCTCCATTTTAAAACGCATGCCCTAATGAACACGAGCCCGGTTTACTCTGTGAGGTAGAAGTGCATCTTGTCGTTGACGTTCTTCCTCTCAGGGTTGAGGCGTTTGAGGATCTGGGCCAGGACGTTGACCGTCTGCTCGCTGCTCAGGCCAGTCCTCTTGGTCTGGAACTTCTTCAGCAGGTCCTTGGTGGTCATGGGCTTCCGGATCAGGTAGCGACGCACCGCCTCCTCCGTCAGCTGAACGTCACTGTGGAGAGGCAGGATGGAGAGTGGGACAAAACACCAAGGGGAGGGTGTGTGGTGGAAGGGGGGAGAGAATAAGAAGAAAGACCGTGCGTGTGGGAGAGGACAGAGAAAAGAGGGAGAGAGACAGAACGAGAGTGTGTGTGAGCTAGAGAGGGTAAGGGTGAGAAAAGTGAACAAACAGGAGAGATTGAAGAGGAATATACCTGGAACTGGGGGTTGATTTGCCTGAGGGGGGCTGTGGCGTGCTCTTCCCTGAGGGGGCAGGACTCTGGGTGGTGACAGCCGTACTGCTGGACTCCATCTTCAGCCTCTTGGCAGCTGGAGACTCAGAGCTACCACCCACCACCTGTCTCTTACCTGTGAGGGGAGGGAGCAGGGTGACGGACGCAGTTTTAACAACCCTTTACTGTTCAATCAAGAAGAGTCAGCATGCAGTGCTGAGGTCACACATAGCCTTAAGGTACCACAAACAAAATAAGACTTTCAGATCCTGTGAATATGTAAATATAAATGAAAACATTACAAATATAAAAATCTATTTCCCATCTGTGAATGTGTGTGTGAGTGCATGCGTGTGTGTGTACCTTGCTCCAGTTTGCTAGCGGCGGCTCGGAGTGTGTTGGAGGTGGAGGCGGAGTCTATGGACGGTGTTCCAGGGCGACTGCCAGTCCTGGAGCTGCCTCCAGAGCCACGCCCACCACCGCGCTTAGGAGGAGTACGCTTCTTCTGGGGGGCAGGGGGGGGGGGGGGGTAGTGAGGAAATGGGGAACGTCAAGAGCATTGTCCACGAGAGCCACTCTCAACCTCTCAGGACCCAGACCAAGAAAGACCCAGTGTTTGCAGACCGTTATCACACCAACACCAGTTGAAATGTGGAATACCAAGATAGAGAGTCAGACCAACATCAACCACATCAAAGGGTTAAAAAGGCCTGTTTTTGTGCCCACACTGCTGCCACACTAGGGAAGCAAGATACCCTGGAAATTGTGTGTTGTGTCACCCCTTTTGTGCCACATAGAAACTACAAAATATGGTATCAGGTTCATCAACTACCAGAGTCTTGTTCAAGACTTTTAGAAAAGCCCCAGATCTTGGGCACCGTAACCCAGATCAAGAACACGATATCAAGACTCCATCTCTGCGAGAAAGACAGGGAAATGGGGTTGACATTGAACAGTGGCACTACAAAAGGGACCACACACAAACTAACACTCTCACACACACACACACACCACCATGAAGAGAGCGGAGGCTGCCTCTCCATCGATGTCGCTGTCCTCCGAAGTGTCCGACTCACCGCTGCTGTCTGAAACACACACAACATTATCACATCATAGCCCCCTTCAACAAAAACACAGTATATTTCCGTGGGTTCTTGCCACTTCCCTGTGATACCTGATCAGTAAAGATTCTAAAGAAGAAGAAAAACTGCTACCTCTCTTCTTCTTCGTCTGGACTGGGGTCTTCTTCCCTTCCTCTTCCTCCTCCTCCTCTTTCCCCTCTTCCTCGTTCTGTTTCTCCTCCTCGCTCTCTTCCTCACTCTCCGATGCCTCGTCGATTCCTGTGAACAGAGTTAAAGTTCTTAGAATTCACACACATGAACACGTATTGTTTCCATGGGGGTGCCCTCTGACCTTTGGGAACGGCCTCTTTATTGGACTTGGCCTTCTCTTCGCCGACCTCTTCCTCTGAACTGCAGGAACAAGAGAGTAAGGAGCGAGAGAGCGAGGAAGGGATGAAAGAGAAACAGATGTGAGAAAATAAATGAGGTTGCAGGAAGTGTGTGTATGGCTCTACAAGTGTCTCTGGTGTGTGACCATACAGCTGTCAATAGAAGTTGTGTTGTACAGTGCATTCTGAAAGTATTCAGACCCTTTACTCAGTCCTTTGTTGAAGCACCTTTGGCAGCGATTACAGCCTCAAGTCTTCTTGGGTATGATGCTACAACACTTGTATTTGAGGAGTTTCCTATTCTTCTCTGCAGATCCTCTCAAGCTCTGTCAGGTTAGATGCGGAGAGTCGCTTCACAGCTATTTGCAGGTCTCTCCAGAGATGTTCGATCAGGTTCACGTCCGGGTTCTGGCTGGGCCACTCTAGGACATTCAGAGACTTGTCCTGAAGCCACTCCTGCGTTGTCTTGGCTGTGTGCTTAGGGTTGTTGTCCTGTTGGAAGTTGAACCGTCGCACCAGTCTGAGGTCCTGAGTGCTCTGGAGCAGGTTTTCATCAAGGATCTCTCTGTGCTCAGGTCATCTTTCCCTCAATACAGACTAGTCTCACAGTCCCTGCCGCTGAAAAACATCCCCCACCGCATGATGCTGCCACCACCATGCTTCACCGTAGGGATGATGCCACCACCATGCTTCACCGTAGGGATGATGCCACCACCATGCTTCACCGTAGGGATGATGCCACCACCATGCTTCACCGTAGGGATGATGCCACCACCGTGCTTCACCGTAGGGATGATGCCAGCTTTCCTCCAGATGTGACGCTTGGCATTTAAAGAGTTCAATCTTGGTTTCACCAGACCAGAGAATATTGTTTCTCATGGTCTGGGATTCCTTTAGGTGCCTTTTAGCAAACTCCACAGAGGAACTCAAAAGCTCTTTCAGAGTGACCATCGAGTTCGTAGTCAACTCCCTGACCTAGTTCCGCTCAGTTTGGCAGGGCGTCCAGCTCTAGGAAGAGTCTTGGTGGTTCCAAACTTCTTCCATTTAAGAATGATGGAGGTCACTGTGTTCTTGGGAACATTCAATGCTGCATAAATGTTCTTGGGAACATTTTTTGGTACCTTCCCCAGATCTGTGCCTCCACACAATCCTGTCTCAAAGCTCTACGGACAATTCCTTCAACCTCATGGCTTGGTTTTTGCTCTGACATGCACTGTCAACTGTGAGACCTTATATAGACAGGTGTGTGCCTTTCCAAATCATGTCCAATCAATTGAATTTATCACAGGTGGACTCCAATCAAGTTGTAGAAACACCTCAAGGATGAACATCTCTGGAGACCTGAAAACGGTTGTGAAGCAACGCTCCCAATCCAACCTGAGCTTGAGAGGCCCCCCGAGTGGCACACCGGTCTAAGGCACTGCATCTGTGTGCTAGACACATTAGTAAAGACCCTGGTTCGATTCCAGGCTGTATCACAACCGGCCGTGATTGGGAGTCCCATAGGGCGGAGCACAATTGGCCCAGCGTCGTCCGGGTTTGAACGGAGTAGGCAGTCATTGTAAATAAGAATTTTTCTTAACTGACTTGTCTGGTTTTAAATAAAAGGTAAAAAAAAATGATAAATGGAAACAGGATGCACCTGAGCTCAATTTTGAGTTTCATAGCAAAGGGTCTGAATACTAAGTATTTCAGTTTTCATATTTAATCATTTTGCAAACATTTCTAAAAAAAACTTTTCGCTTTGTCATTATGGGGTGTTGTCTGTAGACTGTTGAAGATTTTAAAATGTATTTAATCCATTTTAGAATGAGGCTGTAAGATAACGAAATGTGGGAAAAGTCAAAGGGTCGGAATACTTTCCGAATGCACTGTATGTGTGTGTGTGTGTGTGTGTGTGTGTGTGTGTGTGTGTCTGTGTGTGTGTGTGTGTGTGTGTGTGTCTCACCTGCTCTCATCTGACATGTAGTCGACTTCCAGGCCCTCAAAGTCTCCATCGTCACTGTCCTCATTCGCCTCGCTGTCACTGCCCCTCTTCTTCTTCTTCTTCTTCTTCACCTTCCCCTTCACATCCCCCTCTTTCTTCTTGGGCTTGCTGTCTCCATCTGAGAGGAACAGAAGAAGAGGGGGAGAGAAAAGAGAGGGAACGTAAAGAGAGATGCACCTTCTAACAATTCAACAGTTGAACATGTAAAATGTACCTATTTGTTCGACATTGAGATGCGTCTTCAGCTAACAGACACGTGGTTCTTACACACTGTATACTAGTGATGAGCACCGACATGGATAATCCACGTTGATATCGGTTGCATTTTTTCCTGTTAAATATCGATATCATATCGCAATATTCAGAAACACTTTGCTGTATCCTACATGTTGTTTACCCAAATTACAATGTAAAACATTTGTTAAAAAAATAAATACATTGCATCTGTGTTCATTTCTTGTGTGTGTGTATCTCTGTGAAGTCCAGACAACTAAGGGGTCTGTGGTGATTTTCACCATTTGTTTGGATTCCTCACGTCTTAATCATTGTCAAGAAGAAGTTTGGTCCATATCGGATGTTGGGAACTATAATTATTGAATATTATATAAATCCTATCAATTTAAAAATGGCCAATTTGGGTGCAATCAACTAGCTTTCAATTTGAGTTCTAATTGTCTTTCAGAAAAATAACATTCAAGAAATGCTAATCTGATCTGTTTCTAACTGCAGATACCATTTCAGATCAATCTGATTGGTGGGTGTCCAAAACCTTTCTTGTGCTTTTTGAGGTTGAATGACTCCCATGCCTCTTTCTACTCTGCCTTCATACTCATCATTACTGGGCTCTCCCTCCATCCATCCCTCTCACCTCCCTTTCATCCTTCTCTCCTCTCTCCCTCCCTCATCCTTCTCTCCCCCCTCCTCCCATCCTTCTCTCCTCCCTCCCTCCCATCCTTCTCTCCTCCCTCCCTCCCATCCTTCTCTTCTCCCTCCCTTCTCCCATCCTTCTCTTCTCCCTCCCTTCTCCCTCCCTCCCATCCTTCTCTTCTCCCTCCCTCCCATCCTTCTCTTCTCCCTCCCTCCCATCCTTCTCTTCTCCCTCCCTCCCTCCCATCCTTCTCTTCTCCCTCCCTCCCTCCCATCCTTCTCTTCTCCCTCCCTCCCATCCTTCTCTTCTCCCTCCCTTCATCCTTCTCTTCTCCCTCCCTCCCATCCTTCTCTTCTCCCTCCCTCCCATCCTTCTCTTCTCCCTCCCTCTCATCCTTCTCTCCTCCCTCCCTTCTCCCTTCTCTTCTCCCTCCCTCCATCCTTCTCTCCACAGAAGCTGCTGTCACTTTCCTCTACTCCATCTCAGTTGATCTTTCTGCGACTCCTCACATCCCATCTCCTTGCCTCGTTCTCAACTGTATTGGAGAAGGTCAAAACGAGAGGATGCAACGAATCGAGGAAAGATTAATCGGAAAAAAGCCCAAACCTTCTCGCACGCCACTGTTGCTCGTCACTTAGCTCTCCTCTCTCCTCACCTTCGTCCATCTCTCCTCACCTTCTCCTCCGCTGCTGTCGCTCTCATCACTGCTCAGCTCTCCTCACCTTCTCCTCCGCTGCTGTCGCTCTCATCACTGCTCAGCTCTCATCTCTCCTCACCTTCTCCTCCGCTGCTGTCACTCATCACTGCTCAGCTCTCATCTCTCCTCACCTTCTCCTCCACTGCTGTCACTCATCACTGCTCAGCTCTCCTCTCTCCTCACCTTCTCCTCCGCTGCTGTCACTCATCACTGCTCAGCTCTCTTCTCTCCTCACCTTCTCCTCCACTGCTGTCACTCATCACTGCTCAGCTCTCTTCTCTCCTCACCTTCTCCTCCACTGCTGTCACTCATCACTGCTCAGCTCTCTTCTCTCCTCACCTTCTCCTCCACTGCTGTCACTCATCACTGCTCAGCTCTCTTCTCTCCTCACCTTCTCCTCCACTGCTGTCACTCATCACTGCTCAGCTCTTTTCTCTTCTCTCCTCACCTTCTCCTCCACTGCTGTCGCTCTCATCACTGCTCAGCTCTTTTCTCTTCTCTCCTCACCTTCTCCTCCACTGCTGTCGCTCTCATCACTGCTCAGCTCTTTTCTCTTCTCTCCTCACCTTCTCCTCCACTGCTGTCACTCATCACTGCTCAGCTCTCTTCTCTCACCTTCTCCTCCACTGCTGTCGCTCTCGTCACTGCTCAGCTCCAGGTCATCCTCCAGGTCATGGATGCGCAGGTCCCCTCCTCTTCCTCCCTTCTTCTTTTTCTTCTTCCCCCCCTTCTCGCCCTCCTCGTCGTCATCGTCCGGCCCTCTCTCCTGCTCCCGCAGGCGCCTCTGGAGCATGATGCTGAAGTGGTTCACCACCTTGTTCCTCCTGAGAGGGGGGGGAGGAAGTATGTGTGTACCCCACTACGTTCCCCCACATCTACCCCCTAGTGTTTTTACCTGAGGGGTGAATTTGCACCCCCTATCTTTATTCTTCCCCTCAGTATTTCCCCTTCTCCTGTCTCTCTCTCCCACACCTGTCTCCCCTCCCCTCCACTTCATCCTCTCCTCACCTGCCCCACTCCTCCTCTGCCTCCTCGGCGGTCAGCGTGCGGTGTTTGGCCTGGGGCACGAAGTTGTACCAACCGTTGACGGGGAAGGCCTCAAAGGCCCCGTCGGGACACTGGGTAAAGATGTAGTAGGACGCATTCTCCGTTATGCCCCCTTTCTTCGTACCCTTGAACCTGAAAACAGAGAGAAACATGTTGATATAAAAGGATAGTTCAGGCTATATGGGAGTTCCTCCTTGCCCTCGGATCAACAGAAAGACAAAGGATGGCTTGGTAAGTATTTGTGAGAGAACCAGAGCTATGTAAAGGTAAGCTCAAGGCCTGTGTGTAGCCTACCTCCTCCCTGCTTTGCCATTGTGTGTGTGTTTGTCTGCCTCACCTCTTCCCTGCCTTGCCGTTGACCTTGAGGATCCAGGGTTGGTCCTCCACCTTGAACTCCCTGGTGACGATTCCAAACTTCTTCCTGCGTGCCTCCTCCCTCTGCTTCTTCCCAAACTCACTGCCTGCCGCCCCCTCCTCAGTCTCCTCCACACCATACATCCTCCTGTTACTCATGTCCCGCTCCATACGCGCCTGAGGGGAGGGGTAAAGGAGGGAGGAGAGAAGACAGAGAGTGAGACGGATGGGACAACGGGAGCGGAGTAGGGAGATGAGAAGTGTAGAAGCTAATATAAATAATAGAAGGGGAGGAGAAGAAGGTAGAGCGAGAGAGAGACGGGAGGGAGAGAGAGAGACGGGAGGGGGGAGAGAGAGAGACGGGAGGGGGGAGAGAGAGAGACGGGAGGGGGGAGAGAAACGGGGAGAGGGAGAGACGGGAGGGGGGAGAGAAACGGGGAGAGGGAGAGAGAGGGACGGGAGGGGGGAGAGAGAGAGACGGGAGGGGGAAGAGAAACGGGAGGGAGAGCGAGAGACGGGAGGGAGAGAGACGGGAGGGGGGAGAGAGAGAGACGGGAGGGAGAGAGAGAGACGGGGAGGGAGAGAGAGGGGGGGAGAGAGAGAGACGGGTAGGGAGAGAGAGGGGGGGAGAGAGAGAGACGGGTAGGGAGAGAGAGAGAGAGAGAGACGGGTAGGGAGAGAGAGAGAGAGAGAGAGACGGGTAGGGAGAGAGAGAGAGAGAGACGGGTAGGGAGAGAGAGAGAGAGACGGGTAGGGAGAGAGAGAGAGAGACGGGTAGGGAGAGAGAGAGAGAGACGGGTAGGGAGAGAGAGAGAGAGAGAGACGGGTAGGGAGAGAGAGAGAGAGAGAGACGGGTAGGGAGAGAGAGAGACGGGTAGGGAGAGAGAGAGACGGGTAGGGAGAGAGAGAGACGGGTAGGGAGAGAGAGAGACGGGTAGGGAGAGAGAGAGACGGGGAGGGAGAGAGAGAGAGACGGGGAGGGAGAGAGAGAGAGACGGGGAGGAGAGAGAGAGACGGGTAGGGAGAGAGAGAGACGGGCAGGGAGAGAGAGAGACGGGGAGGGAGAGAGAGAGAGACGGGGAGGGAGAGAGAGAGACGGGGAGGGAGAGAGAGAGACGGGGAGGGAGAGAGAGAGACGGGGAGGGAGAGAGAGACGGGGAGGGAGAGAGAGAGACGGGGAGGGAGAGAGAGAGACGGAGGGAGAGAGAGACGGGGAGGGAGAGAGAGAGAGACAGGGGGAGAGAGAGAGACGGGGGGAGAGAGAGACGGGGGGGAGAGAGAGAGACGGGGGGAGAGAGAGAGACGGGGGGAGAGAGAGAGAGAGACGGGGGAGAGAGAGAGAGACGGGGGAGAAAGAGAGACGGGGGAGAGAGAGAGAGACGGGGGGAGAGAGAGAGAGACGGGGGGAGAGAGAGAGAGAGACGGGGGGAGAGAGAGAGAGACGGGGGGAGAGAGAGAGAGAGACGGGGGGAGAGAGAGAGAGACGGGGGGAGAGAGAGAGAGAGACGGGGGAGAGAGAGAGAGAGACGGGGGGAGAGAGAGAGAGAGACGGGGGGAGAGAGAGAGAGAGACGGGGGGGGAGAGAGAGAGAGACGGGGGGAGAGAGAGAGAGAGACGGGGGGAGAGAGAGAGAGACGGGGGGAGAGAGAGAGAGACGGGGGGAGAGAGAGAGACGGGGGAGAGAGAGAGACGGGGGGAGAGAGACGGGGAGGGAGAGAAAGACGGGGAGAGAGAGAGAGAGACGGGGAGAGAGAGAGAGAGACGGGGAGAGAGAGACGGGGGAGAGAGAGAGAGACGGGGAGAGAGAGAGACGGGGAGAGAGAGAGACGGGGAGAGAGAGAGACGGGGAGAGAGAGAGAGACGGGGAGGGAGAGAGAGACGGGGAGGGAGAGAGAGAGAGAGACGGGGAGGGAGAGAGAGAGAGACAGGGAGGGAGAGAGAGAGACAGGGGAGAGAGAGAGAGACGGGGGAGAGAGAGAGAGACGGGGAGGGAGAGAGCGAGACGGGGAGGGAGAGAGAGAGAGACGGGGAGGGAGAGAGAGAGAGACGGGGAGGGAGAGAGAGAGACGGGGAGGGAGAGAGAGAGACGGGGAGGGAGAGAGAGAGAGACGGGGAGGAGAGAGAGAGACGGGTAGGGAGAGAGAGAGACGGGTAGGGAGAGAGAGAGACGGGTAGGGAGAGAGAGAGACGGGTAGGGAGAGAGAGAGACGGGTAGGGAGAGAGAGAGACGGGGAGGGAGAGAGAGAGACGGGGAGGGAGAGAGAGAGACGGGTAGGGAGAGAGAGAGACGGGGAGGGAGAGAGAGAGACGGGTAGGGAGAGCGAGAGACGGGGAGGGAGAGAGAGACGGGTAGGGAGAGAGAGAGACGGGGAGGGAGAGAGAGACGGGGAGGGAGAGAGAGAGACGGGGAGGGAGAGAGAGAGAGACGGGGAGGGAGAGAGAGAGAGACGGGGAGGGAGAGAGAGAGACGGGGAGGGAGAGAGAGAGACGGGGAGGGAGAGAGAGAGACGGGGAGGGAGAGAGAGAGACGGGGAGGGAGAGAGAGAGACGGGGAGGGAGAGAGAGAGAGACGGGGAGGGAGAGAGAGAGAGACGGGGAGGGAGAGAGAGAGACGGGGAGGGAGAGACGGGGAGAGAGAGACGGGGAGAGAGAGACGGGGAGCGAGAGAGAGAGACGGGGAGAGAGAGAGAGAGAGACGGGGAGGGAGAGAGAGAGACGGGGAGGGAGCGAGAGAGAGACGGGGAGGGAGAGAGAGAGAGACGGGGAGGGAGAGAGACGGGGAGGGAGAGAGAGAGAGACGGGGAGGGAGAGAGAGAGACGGGGAGGGAGAGAGAGAGACGGGGAGGGAGAGAGAGAGAGACGGGGAGGAGAGAGAGAGACGGGTAGGGAGAGAGAGAGACGGGGAGGGAGAGAGAGAGACGGGGAGGGAGAGAGAGAGACGGGGAGGGAGAGAGAGAGACGGGTAGGGAGAGAGAGAGACGGGGAGGGAGGGAGAGAGAGACGGGGAGGGAGGGAGAGAGAGACGGGGAGGGAGGGAGAGAGAGACGGGAAGGGAGGGAGAGAGAGACGGGAAGGGAGGGAGAGAGAGACGGGAAGGGAGGGAGAGAGAGACGGGGAGGGAGAGAGAGAGAGACGGGGAGGGAGAGAGAGACGGGGAGGGAGAGAGACGGGGAGGGAGAGAGAGAGAGACGGGGAGGGAGAGAGAGAGAGACGGGGAGGGAGAGAGAGAGACGGGGAGGGAGAGAGAGAGACGGGGAGGGAGAGAGAGACAGACGGGGAGGGAGAGAGAGACAGACGGGGAGGGAGAGAGAGAGACGGGGAGGGAGAGAGAGAGACGGGGAGGGAGAGGGAGAGACGGGGAGAGAGAGACGGGGAGAGAGAGAGAGACGGGGAGGAGAGAGACGGGTAGGGAGAGAGAGAGACGGGGAGGGAGAGAGAGAGACGGGGAGGGAGAGAGAGAGACGGGGAGGGAGAGAGAGAGACGGGGAGGGAGAGAGAGAGACGGGTAGGGAGAGAGAGAGACGGGGAGGGAGGGAGAGAGAGGGAGAGAGAGACGGGAAGGGAGGGAGAGAGAGACGGGGAGGGAGGGAGAGAGAGACGGGGAGGGAGGGAGAGAGAGACGGGGAGGGAGAGAGAGAGAGACGGGGAGGGAGAGAGAGACGGGGAGGGAGAGAGAGAGAGACGGGGAGGGAGAGAGAGAGAGACGGGGAGGGAGAGAGAGAGAGACGGGGAGGGAGAGAGAGAGACGGGGAGGGAGAGAGAGAGACGGGGAGGGAGAGAGAGACAGATGGGGAGGGAGAGAGAGACAGACGGGGAGGGAGAGAGAGAGACGGGGAGGGAGAGAGAGAGACGGGGAGGGAGAGAGAGAGACGGGGAGGGAGAGACGGGGAGAGAGAGACGGGGAGAGAGAGAGAGACGGGGAGAGAGAGAGAGAGACGGGGAGGGAGAGAGAGAGAGACGGGGAGGGAGAGAGAGAGAGACGGGGAGGGAGAGAGAGAGAGACGGGGAGGGAGAGAGAGAGAGACGGGGAGGGAGAGAGAGAGAGAGACGGGGAGGGAGAGAGAGAGAGACGGGGAGGGAGAGAGAGAGAGAGACGGGGAGGGAGAGAGAGAGAGAGACGGGGAGGGAGAGAGAGAAAGGGAGGGAGGAAGAGAGAGACAGGGAGGAAGAGAGAACGAAGGAGAGACAGACAGGGAGAGAGAATCATTGAGTGTTCTAGTAGCCTATTGAGGAAAGTTGTAATGAGAGGGAGTTTCCCAGAGAGTTGACCTGCATACCTGGGTCCAGGAGGAGCAGTTTACTTTGTCCCCAGAGTTAAAGGCCATGATGCTGTACTTCTTACTGGTGTTCCTACACACACACAGGTTAGTGGTGTAAGCTATATCATGATTCATGTAGATACCACATCATGTACAGTGCATTCGGAAAGTATTCAGACCTCTTGACTTTTTCCACATTTTGTTACGTTACCCCCCCCCCCAATCTACACTCCATAATAATAATAATTACAATTACGAACTGAAAGTAAGTAAGTATTCAGACCCTTTACTCAGTATTTTGTTGAAGCACCATTGGCAGCGATTACAGCCTCGAGTATTAAACCTGTCTCCGAGATCTACGGCAATTCCTCCGACCTCATGGCTTGGTTTTTGCTCTGACATGCACTGTCAACTATGGGACCTTATATAGACAGTTGTGTGCCTTTCCAAATCAATTGAATTTACCACAGGTGGACTCCAATCAAGTTGTAAAAACATCTCAAGGATGATCAATGGAAACAGGATGCAACGGAGCTCATTTTTAGGGTCTCATAGCAAAGGCTCTGAATACTTATGTAAATAAGGGATCTATTTATATTTTTTTAATAAAATGTGCAAAAATGTCTAAAGAACTGTTTTTGCTTTGTCATTATAAACCATTGCATGTAGATTGAGGAGGGAATAAATAAATAAAAAATATTTTAGATTAATACTGTAATGTAAAGATCTGAGTGGCTGGTAGATTTTTTAAATCCACCTGACACAGTGGCTGGTGAACCAAAAAGTGAATTGTATGTCCTGCTTGGAACACTACACATACAGAAGATACACTTAGCTGTTTTATCAACTGAGGTTTGTCTTTGAGATGTTTTTGTGTGTTCACTCCCGCGTTTCCATTAGCTCAGGAAGTGTCGTAATTCAGATAGTTCAGGTAAATGTGCAACGCGGGAAAAAAACTCTGTGGGAATCCGTGTTAAAATTACACACGTTAAGTGTCTTTTGTACTTGGAAAATTATTTTGGGGTGATTTGAAAGTAGAGTGAGGTTTCCAAAACCGTATTGCATGCAATGATTATTAACGGTTAGACAGAGAGTCGGGAATGTTGTACACATTGGCCCTGCTGTGGTCAAATGTTAAATGAGAACCCAATGGCTGTAGGCCTTGGATAGTACTTACTTGGGGACCCGGACTATGTACTCTGTAGAAGAGGAACTGCTGCCACCCTGTAAAAAAACACACACAGTTTGCTACACTACGACACCCCTTCAAATTAGTGGATTCGGCTATTTCAACCACACTCGTTGCTGGCAGGTGTATAAAACTTGAGCACACATACATGCAATCTCAATAGACAAACATTGGCAGTAGACTGCCCTTAGTGAAGAGCTCAGTGATTTTCAAATCCTTCAAAGGATGCCACCTTTCCAACTAGTCAGTTCGTTAAATTTCTGCCGTTAGAGCTGCCCCGGTCAACTCTAACTGCTGTTATTGTGAAGTGGAAACATTTAGGAGCAACAACTGATCAGCCTCGCAGTGGTAGGCCACACAAGCTCACAGAACGGGACCGCCGAGTGCTGAAGCTCGTATAAATCGTCTGTCCTCGGTTGCAACACTCACTACAAAGTTCCAAACTGCCTCTGGAAGCAACGTAGTACAACTGTTTGTCAGGAGCCTCATGTAATGGGTTTCCATGGCCGAGCAGCCGCACATAAGTCTAAAATCACAATGCCAAGCGTTGGCTAAAGTGATGTGAAGCTTAACTCCATTGGACTCTGTAGCAGTGGAAATGCGTTCTCTGGAATGATGAATCACGTTTCACCATCTGGCAGTCTAAAGAACGAATCTGAGTTTGGCGGATGCCAGGAGAACACTACCTGCCCCAATGCATAGTGCAGACTGTAAAGTTTGGTGGAGGAGGAATAATGGTCCGGGGCTGTTTTTCATGTTCAGGCTCCTTAGTTTTGGTAAAGGAAATCTTAACGCTACAACAGACATTGACATTCTATTCAATTCTGTGCTTCAAACTTTGTGGCAACAGTTTGGGGAAGGCCCTTTCCTGTTTCAGCATGACAATGCCCCCGTGTACAAAGCAAGGTCCATACAGATATAGTTTGTCGAGATCGGTGGAAGAACTTGACTGGCCTGCACAGAGCCCTGACCTCAACCCCAAGGAACATCTTTTGGATGAATTGGAATGAAGACTGAGAGCCAGGCCTAAATGCCCAACATCAATGCCCGACCTCACTAATGTTTTTGTGGCTGAATTCAGAATGGAAGCAAATCCCTGCAGCAATGTTCCAACATCTAGTGGAAAGCTTTCCCAGAACAGTGGAGGCTGCTATAGCAGTAAAGGGGGGAGAATCTCCATATTAATGCCCAGCAAGCCTGACAATGAGATAAGCAAGCAACAGATGAAGCAAATGTGTTGATGACTGATACCGTCATGTTGACCCTACAAGTAAACCATACACCCAAGACTTACCAATGACGCCATGGTCGACTGTATACAGAGGCAGTATGCCCCTATTCTTAGTCAAGCAGTCACCTGTAAGTGATCACCTGTTGAAGTATAACGACATTTTTTTCAGTTCATAGCAAGATAGAACACTATAGGACATGCTTAACTGACTTCGGTCTCAGCATATGCAGAAATGACTCATCATAAGGCAGTTGTTTGTGGTCATTTATGTACTAACGTTAGCTATAGAATCATAGCTTTTGGATATTAAAGGCTTCGCCTCTTCCTCTGATAGAGCTAAGTTACTACTACGTACGTTAGTCTGTAGCTAGTTACCAGTAGGCTAAGACACTCAAGAAATATATTGACCCAGTCAACCTACCTCTTCAAAATGTGCGAAACAAAAATATGTTGCTTTATAGGTAATCAAACGTAAGTCATGGATAACATTTCATATTAGTATGTATCTAGCACTTAATATCTGGTAGCTAACGTTACTCATGCAGTCGTTAGTTAAATATTTGTCTTGGGTTAGTACTATCTGGTATCCTTTGGACGTCCCTACCCAACCTAACCATAAACCTTTTCCTTTATTTCGGTAGGGACGTACTAAGGATCTAAAATAACACTAACACATGACAAGTCTCGCTGCTTTCCGCCAACCGTTCCGTCAAGAATAATGGTCGACCGGAAAACAAATTCAAACAGCACTTAGTTCTTAGTAGATAGGTGCCATAGGCTCGTGCCGCAAAACCAAATAATATCCTATTATTAAAACAACTGTCCATTGTTTCCAGTTATCTACGAAATATGACCTATAATTCATTACAATTCCTTCTAAAAAGTATAATTATTGCAGTTAGATGACATCATCCTCTGTGAGGAAATAGCAATCATATTATAAACATTGTTTGAGATAAAAGTTTGAGGTGTGATTTTTGAAGTGTTTTGACCCCGTTATACGAGTATAACGGGTCAACATTATTTGCGTACAAGTTAACAGAAATGTACTTTTAATAGTGAGATTTTCACTGTACAATTACTTTAAATCCTTGGTGACGATTAATGATTGAAAACATCTGGTTGACAACTGTTGAGAGACCATCTACAGTAGGCTGCTGTGATTCTACCTTGCTGCATATTTGCCAAGACTCAGTTATTTACCAACAAATTATTTTTTATTTATCAAACTGTATCAGGCAATATATACACATTTTCATTGATAAATTACAGCCATACTATATATGTGCACATAAAAACACCCTCATTTGCTGTATGATTTGGAGATGTTGAAGATGCTATGAAAGTTTCTAAAAGATAATGCAATGGCAAATTAGATGACATTTATCTAAAGTAGTTGGTGTAATGTTTTTATCTTTTGCAGTGACCTTTTCTAACAAAAAATGCATGCCGCTTACAGCAAGTGCCAAACACTGGCAGCACATTTTGCAAGTTTGATTGTCTATTTGAACAATGCTACAGCAAACTTCTACGGAAAATACGAATTGTTGTACAATATTTCAACCTGGTCTCATAGACTAGACATAACATAGTAAAAAATCTTGGGATACTCAATGAATATAATATGTTACGTGTGGTGTGGGAGAGAGACAGAAGGTTACTTAAGGCAAAACTAAAGGGGGGTGGTTGGTTGGGGTGGATGGATGGATGGGTGTATAACGCGATTGTCTATCAACCCGAAGGTTGCGTGTTTGAATTAACGTGATTGTCTAACAACACAAAAGTGCGTGTTCGAATCTCATCACAAACACCATTTGGCATTTTAGTTCATTAGCAACTTTGCAACTGCATACTACTTTTTTAGCAACTTTGCAACTACTTCGCATGTTAGCTAACCCTTCCCCTTCCCCTAACCTTAACCCTTTAACCTAACCCTTAACCTTAACCCTAACCTTAACACTAACCTAAACCCCTAACCCATAGCCTAGCTAACGTTAACCACCTAGCTAATATTAGCATTAGCCACCTAGCTATCATTAGCCACAACAAATTGTAATTCGCAACATATCACACAAATTGTAGTTCGTAACATATCATACGAATTGTAATGAGTAAAATATGATGGACATCCACAAATTAATACATACCATGCTATGCTAATATTTGTTGTGTCGTGGGAATAAGTCAGTCATGTCAGTAAAGGAGAGACGTCCTGCAATATGATTATGATTTAGGACTATATAATACAAGTAAAATAAGCACATAAGCCACATGCTGCCTTGCGATCTCCTTACCAACAGCAAATGCATCTGTTTTATCATTAGGCCTACACTATAATGTTTAGATTAAACTACCATTATTATAATTCATCTGCATACATTTTTTTTACATTTCCCTCAAAATAACAATATTTGCTTGCAATACACTAGAAGTGCATACGCATGATCTGAGAGTATGTGATAAATAATGATACTTTCCTGTCAAGTTCATAATTGATAAATACCAACTTTTGCAGGAACACTGGCATACACAAGGGCTGCGTTCAGTAAGTCTTTACATTCTGGAATGTTTAATTGAACAGAAACGGTGCTGTACTAAACGACCAGTTGAAAAACTGTGTGGAGTTGGGTTGTGGATTGGGGAAAGCAGTCAGCATGCCCAATGCCCTTTAAATAGGTCACTCATTGTTTCAAGCCACACCCACCAAACGGGAGCAAAAGTACCTCAAAGCCTGTTCAATAACATACAAGAAAGAACGTTTTGGGTAAATGTGTCGTTCAGTACAAACCGTTCCGCAACTTAGCAAACGTTCAAGTGAACTGAATGCACCTTAGGTTTAGAGTCTTTTTGTGTGCATGCACCTTTGATAAATGAGGCCCCTGGACTGGGAAATGCTCATCTAACTACATTTTTTTTTTTGCAATTATTGGAAATTCAGAATAAGGAAGGGAATACTATACTATTACAGAAATATCAAGAAATAATATCAACAAATAAACAAAAACATTATAGACTAGTATACAAATGAAGACTCAGAGAATTGACATACGTGGGCTTTACATAGAATCTTTGCTTTGGCCTCCCTCCTCACTCAAACGAACCGCCCTGAACCCCTGAAAGCATGTTGAGAGAGTACTGCAGATAATGGGAGAAAATACATTTACAAATAAAACCAGGTTTGCACAAAGACAGCTGCAATTTACCTTCTCAAATCCTATTCACATGAACACAGGGAGTTGAAAAACTTGTTTTTGTTCTTGGTTTCTTTATTTTCCATTTGTCTTGAAGGTGTGCTGTATTTACATAGAGATCATCAGATGCAACAGAGCATGCCCAGCTTTACAAGACAAATTGACAGCACAGGCAAAACAGTGAGCAATGACGCACTATTTTACTTATTTCTAGGTTCTACTTCTTCTTTCTGTCTTCGTTCAGTCTAGTCCATCCACAGTATCGCTGTGGTGCTGACGTGCACACACTTGTCATTCTGAAACCTGCAAGGAGAGTCTAAGTGGCAACAAGGGTTTTTCACAGTATCCAAAACTTTGAGAATCTGTGATTTTATTTGACAAATTGTAAATTGTGTAAACTCCTCACCTGAATTAAAACATAACGTAAGGACCTGTGATAGGCACAAATCTTTTATGAGCACCTCTTTTATCTTGCCGCAAATTTGAATTAAGCTTCAAGTATTCTGTAGAAAGACCTTAGCAGTCATACGGACAGAGACTCAACAAGAGGCAAGGCAGGTTGAAGTGCTCAGATATTTATTAGAGTATAGCTACAGGTTTTAGATGACAGCACGTCACACAGTGCTACCAAAACAAAGATCTACACACATGCAAGAGGCATTTCTCACTTGATACAATACATGGATTAATATATTTCTGAATATTCTCTAACTTTTGGAGAACCACCTGCAACTGGACACAAACATTTATAATATAGACTTTTAACCAAATCAGAACAAAGAAAGTATCGACAGGAAGAGGTTAGTTGAAAAATGGGTATGGAGCACCATGTACTGTATCTATTTAACAAGGCAGAGGGCACATGATTCCATCCAATGATGTATATAAACCCTAAATTGCTGATGCTATGTATTGGCCAATGATAGGCTATGAAGCTACTCCTCAGAAAGAGGTGTCCTCCATAGGAATGAATGGAATTCTACAGTAATTACATGTATTTTGTTGTTGTAGTGGAGACAGTAACATTAGTGCTCTCAAAATGTTTTACTTCAAGGAAAAAATATATATTTTAGATATATATTTTTTTATGTATATATACAGTATGTTCAGTTCACATAATGTAATTTAAAATATGCATTAGGGTGTCTGTAATAGAATATACTTGCCAAAAACAAATGTATACATTAATAAATGCATTTCTACAGTATATCTTCCAAAAACCTTTTTACAACGGTGGAGGAGCACAAACATGGCTGCATAGTGGCTTCAAACCAGCCCATGGGATTAATCTAAGGTTTATACTCATCGTTGCCTCCATCCCATCTGTAATAACCCTTGTGTGAATGAGAGCATATTGGTGGTGTGAGGAGCCTGTGGCACTCACTTCACCATATAGGCCTGTTCGTTGATTGTCCAACATTCATATCTAGCTATATTTTGCCATGTAGGCTATAAGGGCCAAGTGGGCTACTGGGATAGGTCATCATTTTTTAAGATGCATTTTAATTACAGTAGGCTAACAACGACCAGATCTGATCTGTGGTCAAGCCACACCACCAGCGTAACATCTCTAGGCTATAGGCCTAGTCTTGATGGTTGGATATTTCCAGAGATTACAAGAAAATCCGTATTAGGCTTCTGAATTGCAAAGCCAATTTGAGTTGCCTATTGTAATTGTCTGAGGCTGTGTTATGCTACTTAAGCGTTTACCACAGAGCAGGCCTCAAAATGGATGACATCCCCCTCTTCCCCCTCCCTGCCATCAGTGAAAGAATAGCTTCTGACCTCAGTCATCGTCTCCCTCACTTTGTTTTGTTAAGATGGAGGTTTGTATCCAAACCTAAAAAATATAATTTGCATAAGTCTCAAACCTTCTGATAACAGAGTTTTGTGTGGTGTGCAAATTGAGATGTTTCTCTTGGGATGCACGTATGGCTTAGACTGGGTGAAGGTATTCAATGTATTCAGCCCTGGAAGAGGGATCTGTCAGGATGAGCTACTGTTCTCTGTCTCTACTCCTGGGTGAGTGAACTGATATTTCAGTATTTTATCCCAAATGATCACCATCTAGTATTACTGTCTGCCCTTGACTTTGTGTCTTCTCCTTCCTTTCAGGTTCCCTGTTCATCATTGGGACTTCCTCTTATCCTAATGGTAAGTACCCACTGGGCACAGACTGGTTAAATCAACATTGTTCCCACGTCATTTCAATGAAATTACTTTGAACCAATGTGGAATAGATGTTGAATTGATGTCTGTGCCCAGTGGGAAGTTCAATAGTTCAATAACCCCTGCATGTTCTTATTTTGTATTCTATGTGATCAGTTTAATTATGAGTTCTGATATTTGGTAGGAGGTTTAACAGTACAGAAGTAACTACATTTCTCCTGATGATGGAACAGTGGGCCCATAGCTAAACCCTGGCATTGGGGCTATATTTTTTATTGTCTTCTTCTTCCACCCAGGTTCCTGTGATGGCTACACGGCTCTGGATGAGCCTCGACGTAACTATCTCTTCAGCTCTTCCTCTATCCCCGGCTACCCCATCAATACTGACATACAGCGAACAAACATATGGGTGCGCTACATCGGGATCGGAGGGGACACCGTCATTCCACAATGTGCTCCACTCTATTACAGCGGGGTATATTATCCCATCCATCTGACCTTTACACATCCTCAGTCTGAGTCTGAGACTCCAACAACGGGCAATGCGTGTGGAAACGTAGGTTCCTGCTGTAATTACAATGTAGCTATTCAAGTGATCTACTGCTCTTCTGGAGGATTCTATGTGTACAGGCAGATGAACAACCACCCAATCGCCTACATGGGTTATGTGACATGTGAGTAGCGAGTTGAGAAATCCCCTGATTTTTATTTGACTTGTACAGTACTCCTCCCAAACACATGTTATTGTCTACTTAGCAATTAATTATATTGAGCTGTTAAAATGTACTTTATATGACGTTTAATTGATGGATTGGTGTAAACTAAAAGAGTAGTACATCAACTCAAATTTATTTTATATAGCCCTTCGTACATCAGCTGATATCTCAAAGTGCTGTACAGAAACCCAGCCTAAAACCCCAAACAGCAAGAAATGCAGGTGTAGAAGCACATCATAAAGCAAGCTACTTGTTTTTGAAGCAGTCAATCTGTTAAGGTCACAGTGACATTATATCTGACTTGAAGTGAACCTACTCTTGTGTCCCATTGTTCCAAGCTAAAATAGTAGATTGTTAAAGTAGACTGTGTGTCTGTTCTCTCTGTTCAGACCATAGGAACTGTGTGGCAGACTCCTGCGGTCCACTTGCAGAGTGTAGTACAACCAAGAATGGAGGCTGTCAATGTGTCTCTGGATACAAGATACCTCCAAAACATCTACCCACAAACGAATCCTACGGTTGCCAAGGTAGAAGTGCCGTAGTAGCTATGTAATGGGCTGTCTGGTTTTATCAGTTAAATCAGTTTAGACAGTCCTACGTGTTTGATCAGTCTGTCTGTCTGTCTGTCTGTCTGTCTGTCTGTCTGTCTGTCTGTCTGTCGAACAGGACTAGGGGTAGGCACACTTTTTGGCTCAAGAGCCACATCAGGATTCAGAAATGGCAGATGTGTTATTCAAAATGAATTTAAAGGACAGAACAAGTATTTCTTAGAAAACAATCCACTGCGGGCTGCATTGAATTGACTAGCAGCCCGGGGCAGTATTTCTCCACCCTTGATGTAGAAGATAGCCTCTAACTCTGTCCTAACCCTCCCCAACAGATATCAATGAGTGTGAGGAGACCGCTAATCTCTGTGGTCCACATTCCAACTGTACTAATTCACCAGGAGTCTACAACTGTAGCTGTCTAGAGGGGTTTGTACCCTCAGACCCAGCCTTGGCACTCAACCCAACCCACAACCCCTGCACTGGTATGTTTACCACTCATACACATACTGCACCAATCATATCAATAACATGAGACCAGAGTTGGAATTTCAGGGCTGCTATGAACAACATACCTGCATTTTCTGCTGTTTTTAAACTTTGTGAATATATATGTGTGAATTTGTCTGCTGTCTGCTGTGTAAGCAAGATTTTAAAAAACATACAGAAAATAAAATTGCTGAACGCTGTCTGGTTTTGTGTGCTTTGATTTGTGGAACTTTGTAAATATTGGCATATTAAATCTATGTCCCCCCCAGATGTGAATGAGTGCGTGGAGATTGAGAAGGTTTGTGGTGGTTTTGGTAAATGTACAAACACACCAGGAAATTACACCTGCACCTGTTACAATGGATACAAGCCTGACGGACCCTTCGACTGCCAAGGTCTCTGAACAGCACTAACACTAGCTTTCTGTGATAAATCTGATGAAACTTTTTAAATATTTCAATATAAACCATTTATCTAGATAGGGACCAGTAAAACATGAACATATTGAATGTATAACAACAGTCATGTTTATTGCATCATTACATCTAATTTACGCTAATTTACAGTGCTTCCTAAAAGAGATGGAAGAACTCATGGTAGCATTTTATGTTACAGTATATGTTATTATCTATATCATACACTACTGACCATAATGTTGTCAACCTGGATGCTGCCTGGCACCCTGCCGTAAGATGCTAATATGCAAACTGAACTATTCAACTATTGAACCCCCACAGATATTGACGAGTGTTTCAACTCAACCATCTGTGGTCAGGAGTCTGTCTGTACCAACACACCAGGAGCCCACAACTGTACCTGTCTCCTAGGCTTCTCACCCACAAACCCAGTCCTAGACCCCAGCAAGGCCAACCCCTGTATAGGTACTGTGTTGTCTCACTGCTGTTGTCGTTAACATACTGTATCATGGGGCACTGACTAGGTTTACATCCCAAATGGCACCCTATTCCCTATGTATATAGTGAATGTGTATATGGGGTGTATGTATATAGTGAATGTGTATATGGGGTGTATGTATATGTACACAGGGTGTATGTATATAGTGAATGTGTATATGGGGTGTATGTACACAGGGTGTATGTATATAGTGAATGTGTATATGGGGTGTATGTATATGTACACAGGGTGTATGTATATAGTGAATGTGTATATGGGGTGTATGTATATGAAAAAAGGGTGCATGTATATAGTTAATGTGTATATAGGGTGTATATGTTCACAGGGTATATGTATATAGTGAATGTTGGGTGTATATGTATACAGGGTGTATGTCTATAGTGAATGATGTATGTATAAGATGTATGTATGTATATGTATTCAGGATGTATGTATATAGTGAATGTGTATTTAGGGTGTATATGTATTCAGGATGTTTGTATATAGTGAATATGTGTATAAGGTGTATGTATATGTAAACAGGGTATATGTATATAGTGAATATGTGTATAAGGTGTATGTATATGTATACAGGGTGTATGTATATAGTGAATGTGTATATGGGGTGTATGTATATGTATACAGGGTGTATGTATATAGTGAATATGTGTATAAGGTGTATGTATATGTATACAGGGTGTATGTATATAGTGAATGTGTATATGGGGTGTATGTATATGTACACAGGGTGTATGTATATAGTGAATGTGTGTATAAGGTGTATGTATACAGGGTGTATGTATATAGTGAATATGTGTATAAGGTGTATGTATATGTACACAGGGTGTATGTATATAGTGAATGTGTATATGGGGTGTATGTATATGTGTATGTATATAGTGAATGTGTATATGGGGTGTATGTATATGTACACAGGGTGTATGTATATAGTGAATGTGTATATGGGGTGTATGTACAAGTATATGTACACAGGGTGTATGTATATAGTGAATGTGTATATGGGGTGTATGTACACAGGGTGTATGTATATAGTGAATGTGTATATGGGGTGTATGTATATGTACACAGGGTGTATGTATATAGTGAATGTGTATTTAGGGTGTATATGTATACAGGGTGTATATATACTGTATAGTGAATAGGGTGCCATTTGGGACATAACCTAGACCATAACTTGTTCTCATCAGTTGTATCTGTGGTTTGAACCCTACAGACATTGATGAGTGTCTGAACAAAACCATGTGTGGTCCCGATGCCAACTGTACCAACTCTTATGCAGCACACAGCTGTACCTGCCTCTTTGGTTACCTGCTCACCAGCCCAGATGCCATAGCCAGCCCTTTAAACCCATGCCTAGGTCTGTGACGCGTGTATGCTTGCATGTAAAACTGTGTGTGTATACGTGTGGTGTATCTTTGTATGTGTATCCGTTACTGTATGTGTGTATATCCCAGTGTTTGTTTCTCCCTGTAGACATAGATGAGTGTGCTAACACCCCTGGTCTATGTGGTCTCCACTCTGTGTGTACCAATGCACCAGGGACCTTCCACTGTTCCTGTGTGGAAGGATACTTCTCCTCCACTGGAGTACTGTGGGAAACTGACGTCACTGTGTGTGAAAGTGAGTCATACTTGTATTGTTTGGAAATATATTATGTACAGAAGAAGTCCAGTGTAGTGAAATGCTTCGGAGGTCTGATGGGAACTTGATATATTATTTTCTCTCTCTTTTTTATTTATCTTTCTCTCTCTTACTCTCTATCTCTGTGTCGCTCTCTCTCTCTCTATCTCTCTCTCTCTCTCTCTCTCTCTCTCTCTCTCTCTCTCTCTCTCTCCCTCTCCCTCTCCCTCTCCCTCTCCCTCTCCCTCTCCCTCTCTCTCTCTCTCTCTCTCCTTCCCTCCATCCCCCCTCACAGGTGTTGATGATGTTCTAGCCGCCATAGTTCCCCCAGAGGTACGTGGTTGGAAACACACAGGTCTTTAGAATGGATCATGTGCAAGTACCACCCATACAGTATGGTGGGCTTTAAAATTGATCCTGTCGGATGAAGATGTAGGAAAAGTATCACTGACGACAAAGTTGTAACAACATTGTCATCTGGTTGTGCTGATGTTGTATTGATGTTGTGTTGATGTTGTGCCAATGTTGTGTTGATGTTATGCTGATGTTGTATCTGTGTTCCCACTGCAGGGCCAGTCTAAGGAGATGTACTTCCTCAACCAGATGAACCAACAGCTGATGGAGAACCCTGACATAGTCCTACCAGAGGGGGTCAGTATAGCAACCTTTACATCTGGTAGACATCTGGTGGCGCACAATTGGCCCAGTGTCGTCTGGGTTAGAGGAGGGTTTGGCCGTCATTGTAAATACGAATTTGTTCTTAACTAACTTTCCTAGTTAAATAAATAAAAAATTAAAAAAATACAAATTAACAACCCATAGCTCTTACTATCTATTCTAAACACTTCTGTAGATCTTGAGCCATATGTATCAAATCTGTCAGAGTAGGAGTGCTGATCCAGGATCAGGTTCCCCCTGTCCATGTAATTTTGTTCATGTGATCTTAAAGTTTCAACTGATCCTCAATCAACACTCTTACTCTGAGACGCTTGAGACAAACTGCCACTGACATGCTCGTTCGTTGATTTCTGGCGCCACTTAGTGGATCATTTGGAAATGGGTCAGGTTTCAGTACATAGTTCTATTCCCGACCCAGAGGGTCCTGTTTAATGTCTCCACATGCTAACCAATGTCATTGTATCTCTCCTCCGTTCCTCTCTCCCTTCTTTCTCTCCCATTTTCCTTTTTTCCTCAGTCAGTGACAAACAGCCTCTCGACAGCCCTGGTAATGCCCCCTTCCAACTCTGTCTCATGTTTTAAATAATAATTATCGGAGTAGGGTTAGTTTGTCTTAGTCAAGACAGTATGTTAATTATTAAGTACCTTTACATGCACACTAAGAATTCAATATGAAACTGATTATGGCCGAGTTCTGCTTATCTTCATTGGCGTTCCAGCGGTGTATTTGATCTGTGCATGTGCCAGCACCGGGTACCGCACGTTTCCATCTAATGCGCCAGTGAAGTGAGTTCGCAAAAACTGTGTGTGTCTTATAAATATTTTTCGCATACAAACTTTTATGTCCGAACTCTGAATCAAATAGTCTTCTCAAAAATAACATGGTCACTGTGTTAGAATTATTTCTTGGATTGTCGATTTCTGGCGTTTATCAAAAGTAGCCTGATCTCAGATGTGTCAGTGTAAACAGGATTATAAGGGAAATCGTTCTTCTTGCAAAGCATGCAAACGTTTTAAACAAACTATTATAATAACCGGACTGTCCACAATAATCTCCTTATTGTGTGCATGTAACCGTTCTCATTCATGAATGAATTCCTCCGTGAATTCATCGATCTATCCATTTCCATAGAAGGTGTCAGGAGTGGGAACCATCTCAGCGCAGCAGGCCAGTACAGGCCAGGGGTGGAGTGGGGCTGGAAAGGATGGCGGGGAGTCTGGCAGTGTGGTCCTGAAGATCTCAGTGCTCCTGGTGAATGCCTTAGTGGACCCTTCTCAGGGCCGGGTCAACAAAACCATACACACACCTGAGCTGGGTAAGAAGAACCATTATGCAGTCTGGACCTACATACAGCCCCTACCACCTTTCCACCCCCCCCCCCCCTGCAGTAATGCAGTATTGCTTTAGTTTATATCCTTGTCAGTAAAAGTTGAAGTATAACTGGTATCTGTGTCAGACATTAGTGTCTAACACACACATAATCCCTCCCTCATTCTCCTCATATTAAATAATACTTGTACTGTAAATGTGTATGTTAGACATTAGTCTGCAGGTAATGGAGGCCAACAGTACAGACACCTCTTCCCTCTCAGCCAGGGGAAACACCATGGACATCAACCTAAATGCTCTGGCCAGAAACAATAATGGTGAGATAGACCAGACACAGCTGTATAGTGGTGGTAAAGATCACAGTGAAGAATATCACCATGACGATGACTATATTGGGAATCATACTGATGATAATGATATTGATGGTGATGGTGGTGATGATGATGGTGTTGTTGGTGATGATGATGATGAAGGTTCTGAGTGTTATTTGACGACAGCCCCCTACTCTGTTTCCCTAGGTACAGCATCAGCAGTATTCCTGACAGTCAGTGGGATGGAGAGCCTTCTGGGTGCTAGCTTCTTGCAGACAGAAAACCACACAGAGATGTTGTCTGATGTCATCACCGCCACACTGCCCAAGATCAACCACACCCAGCTCTCTGAACCTGTCAACTTCACCATGAGCCACAAGAGGGTCTGTCTGTCTGCCTGCCTGCCTGCCTGCCTGCCTGCCTGCCTGCCTGCCTGCCTGCCTGCCTGCCTGTCTGTCTGTCTGTCTGTCTGTCTGCCTGCCTGCCTGCCTGCCTGCCTGTCTGTCTGTCTGTATGTCTGTGTGTCTGTGTGTCTGTCTGATTGTTCAGTCAACTATTCTGCCAGTTCTTGGTTATGGTGACACCATTTACCAGATGGCAGCAGCCACTACTCTTACATCTTTGGATGGCGTTCTTTAATGGGGATACAGTGCCATTCATTTTAGTACTGCTGAAAGTTTTAATACTCACCACTGCATTCTGTATCAAAGGGTTGGCTGGTCCCTGTTAAAGTCCCTGGTGCCACTAGGGCATTTTAAAACCCTGATGATAAATCAGTTCACAGAGGTGTACAATTGTTTTCATTGATTGACTTGAATAACTTGTTTATGAACTCTCTGTCTTTCTGTCCATCAGTTGAGGTGCTGTGTTGATGTTGCTGGTCTGTGCTGGTTCTTCACTCTCCCTTAATCTGTTTATCTCCCTTCTTTTCCATTGCTCCCCAGCTGTGTCAGTCTATACACCCCTCCATCCCTCATAGCATACTGTCAGTATTTAAACATCTGTCTCTCTCTCCCTCTCTCTCTCTCTCTCTCTCTCTCTCAGAGGTTGGCTGAGCCTGGCCTGATGACCTGTGTGTACTGGGAGGACAGAGGAATGGAATATGAGAATGGAACCAAGGGGAGGCATTGGTCAGTGAACGGCTGTTGGGTTGTGTTCTCTGATGAGAACTACACAGTGTGTAGCTGCTCTCACCTCTCCACCTTTGCCCTCATCATGCAGACAGGGGAGGTACAGGCTCTGTGTTTGTGTGGGTTGTGATTGTGTGTGTGTTTGTGTTCTGGTGCACACGTTAGTATGTGTATTCATGCTTAATTGTGTGTGTCTCCATCCTTCCAGACTGTGTCGGAGGACAATCCCTTCCTAGAGTGGGTGAACAGAATGTGTGTGATCGTGGGCCTGGTCTTCTTTGCTCTGGCCATCCTCACCTTCCTGCTGTGTAGCTGGAACCCTAAGATCAACAACACAGCCCGCCTCCACCTCTGCCTCTGCCTCTTCCTGTCCCATCTGCTGCTGCTATTGGATTACACCTACCTCACTCACAAGGTGCTGGGTTAGGAAAGAACCTTAATTTGTATATGCATGGCTTCTTCGTTCTCATTGTGTGTGTGTGTGTGTGTGTGTGTGTGTGTGTGTGTGTGTGTGTGTGTGTGTGTGTGCGTGTGCGTGTGCATGTGCGTGTGTGTGTGTGTGTGTGTGTGTGTGTGTGTGGTTGTGTGTGTGTGTGTGTGTGTGTGTGTGTGTGTGTGTGTGTGCCTGCATGCGGGTGAGCATGTCCATGTGTTATTTTATTTTATTTTTATTTTTCCGTTATTTTACCAGGTAAGTTGACTGAGAACACGTTCTCATTTGCAGCAACGACCTGGGGAATAGTTACAGGGGAGAGGAGGGGGATGAATGAGCCAATTGTAAACTGGGGATTATTAGGTGACCGTGATGGTTTGAGGGTCAGATTGGGAATGTAGCCAGGACACCGGGGTTAACACCCCTACTCTTACGATAAGTGCCATGGGATCTTTAATGACCTCAGAGAGTCAGGACACCCGTTTAACGTCCCATCCGAGAGACGGCACCCTACACAGGGCAGTGTCCCCAATCACTGCCCTGGGGCATTGGGATATTAATATCTATCTCATCGTCCTCTCTGTCCCCAGCTGGTGTGCTCCGTCATGGCAGGTCTCCTCCACTTCCTGGTAGTGGCCAGTTTCCTGTGGATGCTGCTGGAGGCGCTCCAGCTCTACCTGCTGGTCCAGAGACTCTCTAGGATCCAGGTCATCCAGAGGGAAGGCCTCCAGAAGAAATACCTCTTCCTGATTGGCTATGGCATCCCCCTGGTGATCGTGGGTGTGTCTGCAGCTGTGAAACGTGACGGCTATGGGGGATCTAAAGTGTGAGTAGAAATTTTACACACACACACATTATCTCTCCTCCACTAACACACACACACATTATCTCTCTTCACTAACATACACACACACATGATCTCTCTTCCACACACATGCATTATCTCTCTTTCACTAACACACACACACACACACACACACACACACACACACACATATTATCTCTCTTCCAGTAACACACACTTACAAGACATTTTCATTTGTTTCTGTGTTTCAGATGCTGGCTGAAGCCAGAACAATACTTTACCTGGGCTGTGTTAGGGCCAGTGTGTACTGTCCTAGCAGTGAGTGGATCTACATGCACTCACGCATACACACACACACACACACACACACACGCGCGCGCGCGCGCATACACACACACACACTCACACGCGCGCGCGCGCATACACACATACACACACACACACACACACACACGCGCTCGCACACACACACACACACACACACACACACACACACACACACACACACACACACACACACACACTCACTGACCTCCAAATTTGAAATGTGATTTGATTTGATTTGATGCTTCTTCCACAGCTGAACTGGATATTGTTCTGCGTTACAATCTGGAGTTTGAGACCTACCTTGGCTAACATGAAGAGTGATGTCTCACAGTCCAAAGACACCAGGTGTGTGTGTACATATGTCTGTGAACATACAGTAACTAAGCCATATGTAATGTGTATGTTTGTTGATACCGATGGGCATGTGTGGTAGTGTTAGTATTCTTGTCTCTTCATATGAATCCATATGATGTTTTTATACCATTCCCTCCCTCCCTCCCCCTCCCATCCTCCCTCCCTCAACTCCCTCCCTTTCCCACTCTCTTACCTCCCTCTCTCCCTCTCACCTCTCTCCCTCCCTCCCCATCTCATCTCCCTCCCTCCCCCTCTCACCTCCCTCCCCCTCTCTCACCTCCCTTCCTCTCTCACCTCCCTCTCTCACTTCCCTCTCTCACCTTCCTCCCTCCCCTCTCTCACCATCCCCCTCTCTCATCTCCCTCCCTCCACCCTTCCTCTCTCTCTCTCCCTTCCACTCTCCCCTCCCTCCTCCCTCTCTCACCCCCTCACTTCCCTCCCTCCCTCTTTCAGACTGATCATCTTTAAGATCCTGGCACAGTTTGTGATCCTGGGTTGTACCTGGGTGCTGGGCTTGTTCCAGTCCACCATGGTCTTCAAGTACCTCTTCATCGTGCTCAACTCCCAGCAGGGCACCTTCCTCTACATCGTTCACTGTCTCTTCAACAAGGAGGTAGACCTGCACCACAAGCACGCACAATCACCCCCCCCCCCCCCCCCCCCCCCCCCCCCACACACACACACGTTCTTAACCTCCCCTCTGTCTGCCCTCGACGGTGTGGCCTGTGTATAATTAGTGTTGGTGTGTTGTTGTTGTTGTTGTATTGTATCATAGGTACGTGATGAGTACAGGAAGTGGCTGGGCTGTTCTTCCAGCTCCTCTACTCCAAACTCTATGGTAAGTCTATACCTTCCTCACTCATCACTAGTTCTCACATCTATGTGAGGCTTCCTCTTCTTTCCAGGATGAATGTAATGTTACTGAATGACCCTCTGGCCAAGTCCCTCATAGAACTTATGTAAGCATAGTCTTTTACCACAGAAAGTCTAACCTGTTGAGGTCTTGTTTTTCCAACAGAAAGAAGCACCTTCCGTCTCTGAAGACCTGGACAAGGCTGGTGAAGAGAGACAAAACAAAGGAACACGGCCAGGATGAGAGCAACATGATACGATACCATCAGACCTTCAAAGCATTTCAGCACAGTGGGCCTCCACGGTATATCTTTCAATGCACACTGTACACACTAAGTATGAGAGAGAGAGAGAGAGAGAGCTGTGTTTATATGGATGCTAATGACTCAGATAACACAGCCTGGCCTTTTGTATTTACTAATATTTCCTTTATCTACATAAAACAATGTTTTATTAGCCTGCAAATGTATTTCTAGATTTTCATATTTATAAATTATATACACAGTAGTTACAGCATATTTACCTGTGTGCAAAATAAACAAATTAAAATGTGTAGGTTGCAGTTGTTTATATATAAATAAATAACTGCGTCTCTACCTGCTTTGAGTCTAGCGTTTACCATTGGATTGTCCCTCAGGGACAATAAAGATTTATTCAATGGAATCCCTGTGGCTGAGCCCAGATAAGAAAGTCCTGGTCAGCTGCAGTCTGAAGTGTTTTGAGAGCATAGCGACTGGGTTTCCAGACAGATGGCACAGGAGGGGTGAGGAGAGGACAGGAGGGCATCCTCTCAGAGCTATAATAAAATAGCTGGAAGAGAGCCACGGTTGGAGACAGACAATACTGCGCTTGCATACTGTTGTAATGCCCTCTTTTCACCACACGGCGACAGCACCTAATCATCAATGCTCTTGCTCTCATTGGAGTTAGGAGTTAAAGTGAGGACACAGGTCTTCTGTTGATGGAGAGATACCATTGGGTGAATGCTTTTGTTCCAGCCTAGCCATGATTCAATTCATTAACAAATAATGAAAACCTGGTGGGGTTGTAGGGAGAGAGAGAAAGACATAAATATGGAGATGGATAGATAGATGTCAGGACAAGTCAACTGGAGGAGGAGATAGAGAGGCATACAGAGATGGATAGATAGATGCCAGGAAAAGTCAACTGGAGGAGGAGATAGAGAGGCATACAGAGATGGATAGATAGATGTCAGGACAAGTCAACTGGAGGAGGAGATAGAGAGGCATACAGAGATGGATAGATAGATGTCAGGACAAGTCAACTGGAGGAGGAGATAGAGAGGCATACAGAGATGGATGGAAATAAAGGGAGATTCGAAGACGGGTGAATGCAGCCGCAGGAGTGAAAGAGAGTACAATAGGGGGACAGAGAAGAAGAAGAAGATGAAGATGAAGATAAAGAAGAAGTAGGTGGAGGAAAAGGAGGAGGCTGGTGTGGGGTGTTTTGCTCCAAGTCACAGTGCTGCTAGTCTCTTTGCCTGTTACCATGGGAACCCAGCTGCAGTGCTTGCTGGAGTCGTGCTGGTCTGTCAGCCGGGAAACGCTGTTGGGTTAACAGCCCTGCTCTTTAAGTTCGAATGAGTTAGACTTTGTCAAAATAGTCAGGAATAAACTCCAAACCATGTTAAAAATGGATGCTGTGCGTCTGGGGGTGTTTAGTATACAAAGTTGCTAGGCAGCTAACTAATCACCCACTGGGCACAGATGTCAGTTGAACGTCTAGTTTTGATTGACATTTGGTTGACTTGTCAACTAACGTGAATTTAAAGTGAAATAAAAAAAAACACTATGTCATTGGATTTAGGTTAAAAGTTGAGTGAAAAAAAGACAAAATGCCCTAACTGTATGTTGATGATTTTTTCCACATTGATTCAACATCAGCACATTTATTTTCTGGGGTTGAAATGACATGGAAACAATGTTGATTCAATCAGTTTTTGCCCAGTGGGCAGACATTTACTGAATTCCAAATCAATCTCCAGTTCTCCTCTACTCTCCTCCAGGCACTCCTTTAGTTCTGGAAGGTGCATATAGGATAACATGGTAGTTGCTTTACTTTGCTGTTTAATTGGATGGGTGATATTTTTCCATATCCTAAGGGGCAGAGGTCGATTGGGATTTCAGTGAAGTCTTCCATATTGTGTCTGTAATTGTGCTTAAAGTCTCTGAGATGTAGTGGGTCTTTCTGTCCAACAGTCCTGGGGGTTAGTTAGTGATACAGTGATATGACCAATCTGTTACGAATTCCCTGCCAGAGACTCTTAGCACACCATATCACAGCTCTCTCACAGCCCTCTCTTTCTAACTTCTGTAGTTGGCTACCCTCACCCACTGGAACCAAGCAGGCCAGGGGGGTCATAAACTGGCCCTTCACACCTAGGACACTGGCCAACGATTTGTTGCTAGGGGTCATGGTTGCCAGGGGCCTTATGACACTGTGGGGTCATCACAGGCAGTCAGCTTGGGTCCCAGATCACAAACTCTACTTCAAGCAGTCACAGAGAGAGCAGCAAGCTCATCTCTGTCCTGCACAACAACTGCTGGACTCATATCTCTGAGCTTGTGGGATAGTGTGCGTGCAGAGTGAGTTGTGCGATATTTGTATATTGTTCTTCGTAGTTGATACTATTGTTGCATAATGTCTTTGTCTATAGCTGTATTGTAATATGTCAGGTAGCATATATACTGAACAAAAATATAATATAAAGTGTTGGTCTCATGTTTCATGAAATGAAATAAAAGTTTCCAGAAATGTTTCATTCGCACAAAAATCTTATTTCTCTCAAATTTTGTGCACAAATTTGTGTACATCCCTGTTACTGAGCATTTCTCCTTTGCCAAGATAATCCATCTACCTGACAGGTGGGGCATATCAAAAAGCTGATTAAACAGCATGACCATTACACAGGTGCACCTTGTGCTGGGGACAATAAAAGGCCACTCTAAAATGTGCAGTCACACAACACAATGCCACAGATGTCTCAATTTTTGAGGGAGGGTGCAATTGGCTTGCTGACTACAGGAATATCCACCAGCACTGTTGCCAAATAATTGAATGTTCATTTATCTACCATAAACGTCGTTTTAGAGAATTTGGCAGTACGTCCAACTGTCCTCACAAACGCAGACCACGTGTAACCACACCAGCCCAGGAGCTCCACATCTGGCTTCTTCACCTGTGGGATCATCTGAGACCAGCCACCCGGACAGCTGATGAAACTGTGCGTTTGCACAACTGAATATTTTCTGCACAAACTGTCAGAAATCATCTCTGGGAATCTCATCTGCTTGCTCGTCGTCCTCACTGAAGCCCATTGTTGTGCCATTCATCCACCGCCATCACCTCATGTTTCAGCACGATAATACACGGCCCCATGTCGCAAGGATCTGTACACAACTCCTGCAAGCTGAAAATGTCCCAGTGCTTCCATGGCCTGCATACTAACCAGACATGTCACCCATTGAGAATGTTTGGGATGCTCTGAATGGACGTGCACGACAGCGTGTTCCAGTTCCCGCCAATATCCAACAACTTCGAACAGACATTAAAGAGGAGTGGGACAACATTCCATAGGCCATAAGGAACAGTCTGATCAAATCTACGCAAAGGAGATGTGTCACTCTGCATGAGGCAAATGGTGGTCACACCAGATACTGACTGGTTTTCTGATCCACAACCCTACCTTTTTTTTAACCCTTAGCCTACAATTTCCAGAAATCGAATTAACATAATAAAACAATCCCCATCAAAATCTGTTTGTTTAAGCTAGAGATATCAGTTTTTCTGCAAGTGCTCAATCCACCGCATCTGGCAATATCCCCCTCCTGCATCTGTGGTGAAAGGTGGCAGAGCTGGAGCGGTGTTTGTCAGAGCATGAGGCATCCTGAAAATCGGTCTTCTCGCAAAAATGTCTGTAAAGTTCGAATTGCCAACAAATGATTATGACCACTGAAAGAACACACTGGTGTTCTCCATTTTGCTCAAGGAAGCCCACAAACCCCACAAGACTCGTCTGACGTCGGAACAGCCTCTTCTGCCAACTTCTGTCTATAGTGTCAAAATGGTTTGGGCTACACACTAATATGACCACTCTGTGGACAGCTGAGACTCTCACAAACAAACCGGTGTTCTCCATTTTTCTCTAGGACACAAGCCTCACAACACTCTTCTGAAGGTCCCTGGTACCAGTTCAATTTGTTTATGGAAAATAAGGAGATATTTTGCCAAATTCAATGTTTCAACCAATCATTTTTTTATATATATTTTTGATACCTTAAGGGGTCTTAAAATTCGAAATCAAATAGCTAAATGAACTTTGATATGATCCTCTCCCCTTGCTTAGACACGGTTTAGACTAGGGTTACGGTATCAGATGCATATCTGTATTCACATTCATGAGAAATCCAGAGATTAGGGCCTAATGAATGTATTTCAATTGACTGATTTCCTCCTATGAACAGTAACTCAGTAAAATCTTTGAAATTGTTGCATGTTGCATTTATATTTTTGTTCAGAGTACATTTTCTTCCTTCCCTTGATAACATCCTTGTGCTATCAGTTATAGTGTTGTGTACAGGGGATTCATTACCTCTGTTTCTTCTGTTTCACAACCACTACCATTCAACTACCTTTGCATGTACATTTCGTCTGTGTGTGTGTGTGTGTGTGTGTGTGTGTGTGTGTGTGTGTGTGTGTGTGTGTGTGTGTGTGTGTGTGTGTGTATGTGTGTGTGTGTGTGTGTGTGTGTGTGTGTGTGTGTGTGTGTGTGTGTGTGTGTGTGTGTGTGTGTGTTAGTGTGTGTTAGTGTGTGTATGTGTGTGTGTGTGTGTGTGCGTGCGTGTGCGTTTGTGCGTGTCAATAAAGTATCCTGGTGTGTAAGTGAGGTTGCATCATTCCCCTCTTACCGAGGGAGGTGCTAGTGGGTCACAGATCAGCCCAAACGGAGTTGCTCTCTTTCTCAACACATGCCCTGAAGGTTGGAACCAAAAAGACTCAGGAAGAGATCCTGTTCCCCCCACTCTGTCTCTGGTCTAGGGACATAATTATGATGAATCAGATCATAGTTTGTAATCTATCAATGTTATGGAGATTCATATGTTTAAGGTAATGGTAAGATAATGACTAAATTATTTATACTTTAAAATTAATGTTAAGGCAATAACTAACAGTATTCCACCCTGTCACTGGATAATGGAGTGAGATGTATTTGAATCATAAGACTAGAATTGTGCATAGAAAAAGAAGAACTGTTTTTTTATTTTATCTTTATTTAACTAGGCAAGTCAGTTAAGAACAAATTCTTATTTTCAATGACGGCCTAGGAACAGTGGGATAACTGCCTGTTCAGGGGCAGAATGACAGATTTAAACTTGCAACCTTCTGGTTATTAGTCCAACGCTCTAACCACTAGGCTACCCTGCCGCCCCAGACAAGGAACTGTGGCAGACCACATGTGACCACTGTGAAACTAATAACAGGGAAGGAGGTCTCTCCACCCAGGGAGGGGAGAAACCGTTAGGCTTGCAGTAGATTATGTAACACGTTGCAGGATATGATAAGCAATGTATATGTTGGAGTAGACCTGTAAAAAGCATTGACAGTGTTAGAGAAGAGGAGGGGCATTTATAAGGGGTATGGGGTATGGTATGACCAAATGTGAGGTATAAAAGGCTATGTGCATTGTATGATATTCAGAGCTCTCGTAAATAAACATTCTGGCTATTGTAGGCTGGGACTCTGTCTGTTTCATTCAACTAGAATCTTACAAATTCTGGGTTGCAGACTGAGCAGTTTAATTGAGGTTCAGTTTATGAACATTGAGAACATGATTCTCTTAACAATCAAGTCATCTTACTGCTCCCCGATGATGCTCTAGGTGCTGCATGTGTGGAGTACTGCACGTCTGCACATGACAGGGGTGTATCATACACGTATCTATGCAGCATTCTCAGTTATCTACCTTGTATTATCATACTCAGCCCGATACTTGAGTCACTAGGACATTGGCACACACACACACACACACACACTAGCACAGACACACACACACACACGCACAGACACACACACACACACACAGACACACGCACACGCACACGCACAGACATACACACAGACACACAGACACGCACACACACACACGCACACACACACACACGCACACGCACACAGACACACACACACAGTTATATGTACTATATGTAGAGATATGTACTATTTGAGTTTGAGCATGTTCATACATGTGAACCAGACTGGTTCAACATCCCTCCCACTCACATCCCCACTTCTTTACCCTTGTTTATATCATATCTTCCCACATAGCCTAAATAAATAATATACTGTACATCTTCCCATATATTAATTCATTCACTTTTTTCACACACAAACGCAGTTCCCATTACATGCAGCTTCCTCAGTGTTCCATGTTGTCCTGTGGGATAATCCTCTGACAGGTGTTTCTGGCCACAACTCCATACTCCCTGTCTCACCACTGGTCTGGTCCAACACCCGTCCAACAGAAGACCACACACAGACACTCATAAGGGCTTTTCTCTCTCTCCTACTCCTGTCTCCTACCCCTTTTCTTTCTATCTCTGTCTAGATTGATGGGGTCATAAGGGGTGAGGTTGGTTGGGGAGGGGAGTATTGTTGGGGGGGGGGGGGTATTGAGGGGTGAGGTTGGTTGGGGTGTGGGGGGTATTGAAGGCTGAGGTTGTATACAGTATGAAACAGAGCTATTGAGGGGTGAGATTGGTTGGGGAGTGGGGGGCATTGAAGGCTGAGGTTGTATACAGTATGTAACAGAGCTATTGAGGGGTGAGGTTGGTTGGGGAGTGGGGGGCATTGAAGGCTGAGGTTGTATACAGTATGTAACAGAGCTATTGAGGGGTGAGGTTGGTTGGGGAGTGGGGGATATTGAAGGCTGAGGTTGTATACAGTATGTAACAGAGCTATTGAGGGGTGAGGTAGGGTGAGTCAGAAAGGGATTGAGTTAGGGTGAGGGCAACAGAGGATTAGTCAATGCACCCACCTCCTCTCCAGGTGCTAGGGGCTCTCTGCATTGCTGAGTGAGTGGAATACCAGATTTACCTGATAAAACCCATAAAACCACTCTGAGGAATGACTAGTTTGATTGTGTCAAAGTGAAATGTGTCTAAGACATTACATTTGCAGACAAATAAGATATATTCATTGACATTAGCCCACTGTTCATTTATAGTGGGTCTAGTTGTTGTTATGTTAGTAGCAAATAGCCCAGTCAGTGGTGGTCAATGTCGTTTATGATGGAAATGGACAGACAGTGGCACATTCAATACCACCTTACACACTCTTGACAGCATCTAGTTTATCTAGGCTGTAGTCATTAGTCCAACAGTTGCAAACAGAGGATGATGGTCCTCCCCTTCCTCCTCTGAGGAGCCTCCACTGAGCCCATTGCAATTCAATCTAAGCAGGAGTGGCATTGCCTCCACATAGAGGTCTCTCTCTCTTTCTGTCGCTCTCTCTATCTCGCGCGCGCTCTTATCACTCGCGCGCTGTGCAGCTGAACTACGGCGTTGGCAGAGAATATAAAAAAATCTGCCTCTTTGCTTCAAGCGTTGGAAGAATATTTTGGAACGGAAATCAGAGGAGGTACTGTAATAATTTGTTTACCTTCCAAGCGAATGTGAATTATTTTGTAAATGGCATGCTCCTGTAGTCGCATAGTAATGAATAGTTCAGAGGGAAACGGATCGATGGTACCGGGCGAATGCTGTTGCTTGCAGAGCAGCCACCTGCGCTAAACATAAGCTCTGCGTTGTCTGTCTATCGACGCAGCAGTACTAGTAGACGACATGGTTCTGTAGGCAAAGCCTACTGCTTTCAATAGCCGATTGTGGGTTGGTGATTGTGTTGTTAGTTTTTTAAATGTTGGAATTCAGTTTGATGATGTAGGCTAGAATTCGTGTAGGACGCAATAGCCTAATGGAAACATTGCCTATTTGAGTTACAGTTGTTGGATATGTTTGTGCGGCGATACATCTATACGAAACATTATATGTGTTCAGGCTGCTTGGGAAAAAGAATGAGAAAGACGGTGTCGGTCGATAGATCGACGGTTGGGCGCGCGGATGGACAGATGTGAGAGGGGGATTTGGAGGGAGGAGGGGAATCACGCGGGGATAATACTGTGACGTTCTGCATGTGATGTGTTCTCTAGACAAGTTTGTGCTATATATTTCTCTCTCTCTCTCTCTCTCTCTCTCTCTCTCTCTCTCTCTCTCTCCCTCTCTCTCTCTCTGCACAACGCAAGGCTGACAGGCTGTCACAAGCAAGCGTGTGCACGTTGGATAATATGGATTATATGAGAAAGTATTTAAGAGTATTGGCTGAAAAGCATTGGTTGTACTTCTTGAAATAATACTGAAAATGTGTCTGCGACGCGTCTGAGTGTGGAGACTAAGGGGGAGAGAGAGCGAGAGAGAGAGAGAGAGAGATGGCTTGGTATCCGCACATGTTGACACACCACGGTGTCCCCTTTTCCACCGTCTGCCATTTGGAAGTTAAGACACCAATCACACTCCCGACCGACAGTGAAAACAATTCACCCGCCCACACGTTTCCCTGAACGGATGGCATGAGTAGTGAGCTGAACGCAGAACCCTGATTTGTTATAATCAAAGACATACAGATGAATCATGATCACTGCACTGAGTTTTCATTAGGCTGCCTAGTTCTCATTTCTGTATATCTAGTCTGTTTTACAGTTACTTCTTCAAGTTAGCTTAATCGAGATGATATCTATTTTACTAGGTATATTATTAGTCTTCACTGTGAGAATATCCCATTGGGCACACAGTGGTTGAATCAACGTTCTTTCCACCATTTCAATGAAATTAGGTTGAACTAAGGTGGAATAGAAGTTGAATTGAAGTCTGTGTCAAGTGGGATCTTTATGAGAGAGAGTTGCATGCTGAAAAAGGCTAGTGCAGTCTGTCAGCACCATGGATAGTGCATCATGCTGATTCAGCAGGGATCATGATAGGGAAGGCTGTAGCAGGTTAAAACATGATGGTGCTTGTACAGTATCCAGCCCTCCAGAGTTACCTCTGGAGAGTTACCTCCAGAGTTTTCAGGAGCGTCAGGTGCGGTGCCTGGTTGGAACTAAACCTTGCAACACTCCAGGCCTGGGTCAACCCAGGGTTACCTATGCTACCCCCTGCTCCAGCCCCTGATCATGACCCATCCACTCTGGTGAATGGACCATAGGCCAGAGGGCTTTGGCTTTTCATCCAGTCAGCCAGTGTTGAATGTTAGGCCCATTAGCTTTTTATGACCCCAAATTGCAGCCAGACAGGCCCCTACGGCTCTGCTAACATAACCACATAGATAGAGTCCCTACGACCCTATTAACATAACCACATAGATAGAGTCCCCTACGACCCTGCTAACATAACCACATAGATAGAGCCCCCTACGACCCTGCTAACATAGCCACATAGATAGAGTCCCCTACGACCCTGTTAACATAACCACATAGATAGAGCCCCCTACAACCCTGCTAACATAACCACATAGATAGAGCCCCCTACGACCCTGCTAACATAACCACATAGATAGAGTCCCCTACGACCCTGCTAACATAGCCACATAGATAGAGTCCCCTACGACCCTGCTAACATAACCACATAGATAGAGCCCCCTACGACCCTGCTAACATAGCCACATAGATAGAGTCCCCTACGACCCTGCTAACATAACCACATAGATAGAGCCCCCTACAACCCTGCTAACATAACCACATAGGTAGAGTCCCCTACGACCCTGCTAACATAACCACATAGATAGAGCCCCCTACAACCCTGCTAACATAACCACATAGATAGAGCCCCCTACGACCCTGCTAACATAACCACATAGATAGAGTCCCCTACGACCCTGCTAACATAACCACATAGATAGAGTCCCCTACGACCCTGCTAACATAACCACATAGATAGAGCCCCATACGACCCTGCTAACATAACCACATAGACAGAGTCCCCTATGACCCTGCTAACATAACCACATAGATAGAGTCCCTATGGCTCTGCTAACATAACCACATAGATAGAGTCCCCTACGACCCTGCTAACATAACCACATAGATAGAGTCCCCTACGACCCTGCTAACATAACCACATAGATAGAGCCCCATACGACCCTGCTAACATAACCACATAGACAGAGTCCCCTATGACCCTGCTAACATAACCACATAGATAGAGTCCCTATGGCTCTGCTAACATAACCACATAGATAGAGGCCCCTACGACCCTGCTAACATAACCACATAGGTAGAGTTCCCTATGACCCTGCTAACATAACCACATAGATAGTGTCCCTATGACCCTGCTAAAATAACCACATAGATAGAGTCCCCTATGACCCTGCTAACATAACCACATAGATAGAGTCCCCTATGACCCTGCTAACATAACCACATAGATAGAGTCCCTATGACCCTGCTAACATAACCACATAGGTAGAGTCCCCTATGACCCTGCTAACGTAACCACATAGGTAGAGTCCCCTATGACCCTGCTAACGTAACCACATAGGTAGAGTCCCCTACGACCCTGCTAACATAACCATATAGATAGAGTCCCTACGGCTCTGCTAACATAACCACATAGATAGAGTCCCCTACGACCCTGCTAACATAACCACATAGATAGAGTCCCCTACGACCCTGCTAACATAACCACATAGATAGAGTCCCCTACGACCCTGCTAACATAACCACATAGATAGAGCCCCATACGACCCTGCTAACATAACCACATAGACAGAGTCCCCTATGACCCTGCTAACATAACCACATAGATAGAGTCCCTATGGCTCTGCTAACATAACCACATAGATAGAGGCCCCTACGACCCTGCTAACATAACCACATAGGTAGAGTTCCCTATGACCCTGCTAACATAACCACATAGATAGTGTCCCTATGACCCTGCTAAAATAACCACATAGATAGAGTCCCCTATGACCCTGCTAACATAACCACATAGATAGAGTCCCCTATGACCCTGCTAACATAACCACATAGATAGAGTCCCTATGACCCTGCTAACATAACCACATAGGTAGAGTCCCCTATGACCCTGCTAACGTAACCACATAGGTAGAGTCCCCTATGACCCTGCTAACGTAACCACATAGGTAGAGTCCCCTACGACCCTGCTAACATAACCATATAGATAGAGTCCCTACGGCTCTGCTAACATAACCACATAGATAGAGTCCCCTACGACCCTGCTAACATAACCACATAGATAGAGTCCCCTACGACCCTGCTAACATAACCACATAGATAGAGTCCCCTACGACCCTGCTAACATAACCACATAGATAGAGCCCCATACGACCCTGCTAACATAACCACATAGACAGAGTCCCCTATGACCCTGCTAACATAACCACATAGATAGAGTCCCTATGGCTCTGCTAACATAACCACATAGATAGAGGCCCCTACGACCCTGCTAACATAACCACATAGGTAGAGTTCCCTATGACCCTGCTAACATAACCACATAGATAGTGTCCCTATGACCCTGCTAACATAACCACATAGATAGAGTCCCCTATGACCCTGCTAACATAACCACATAGATAGAGTCCCTATGACCCTGCTAACATAACCACATAGGTAGAGTCCCCTATGACCCTGCTAACATAACCACATAGGTAGAGTCCCCTATGACCCTGCTAACGTAACCACATAGGTAGAGTCCCCTACGACCCTGCTAACATAACCATATAGATAGAGTCCCTACGGCTCTGCTAACATAACCACATAGATAGAGTCCCCTACGACCCTGCTAACATAACCATATAGATAGAGTCCCCTACGACCCTGCTAACATAACCACATAGGTAGAGTCCCCTACGACCCTGCTAACATAACCATATAGATAGAGTCCCTACGGCTCTGCTAACATAGCCACATATATAGAGTCCCTACGGCTCTGCTAACATAACCACATAGATAAAGTCCCCTACGACCCTGCTAACATAACCACATAGATAGAGTCCCCTACGACCCTGCTAACATAACCACATAGATAGAGCCCCCTATGACCCTGCTAACATAACCACATAGATAGAGTCCCCTACGACCCTGCTAACATAACCACATAGATAGAGTCCCTACGGCTCTGCTAACATAGCCACATAGATAGAGCCCCCTACGACCCTGCTAACATAACCACATAGATAGAGCCCCTATGGCTCTGCTAACATAACCATATAGATAGATTCCCCTACGACCCTGCTAACATAACCATATAGATAGAGTCCCTAACATAACCACATAGATAGAGTCCCCTACGACCCTGCTAACATAGCCACATAGATAGAGCCCCCTACGACCCTGCTAACACAACCACATAGATAGAGTCCCCTACGACCCTGCTAACATAGCCACATAGATAGAGCCCCCTACGGCTCTGCTAACATAACCACATAGATAGTGTTCAATACAGGAAGATAACAGACTGAAGCATGCTTTCTGGTCACGTGCCTCTATCCAACAGTACACTTCAAGTGACCCTCGTTCAAGATGGCCGTACTTCTTCATTACACAAAGGAATAACCTCAACCAATTTCTAAAGACTGCTGACATCCAGTGGAAGCGATAGGAACTGCAAGAAGGTCCCTTAGAAATCTGGATTCAATGAAAACTCATTGAAAAGAGAGTGACCTCAAAAAAAAATACATCTGAATGGTTTGTCCTCTGGGTTTCGCCTGCTAAATAAGTTCTGTTATACTCACAGACGTGATTCAAACAGTTTTAGAAACGTCAGAGTGTTTTCTATCCAAATCTACTAATAATATGCATATCTTATATTCTGGGGACGAGTAGCAGGCAGTTGAATTTGGGCATCCATTTCATCCGGACGTGAAAATACTGCCCCCTGTCACCAAGAAGTTAATAGACAAAAAATGTGCTTTTCTTTAAAAAACAAGGACATTTCTGAGTGACCTAAAACTTTTGAACGGTAGTGTAAATATATAACAACAGAATTGCTTGATGATAGGTGCCAGTTGTTTACTGTCAAGCCAGACAACATATTATAGCAACTCTGGTTTTAGAAGTGGGGGGTACATAATTTTAATTTTTTACTTAAATTTTCTATCCAGTCGGATAAACACGCCAAACCGCTCGGAGGCGTCCTCATGGTCCTAAAGCACACCGTTTGCCTCGTTTTGTATCACATTCCAATGATAAAACTGGGGGGGGACAAAAATGCTATTTCATAATGTGGGGGGGACATGTCCCTACATCCCCAGTGAAAGTTGTATCCCTGTATTACAGATATATTAAGGAGATGGAATGTAAATATTTCATTGATATATCAAGGCCCTGAGAGCAATTAGAAAAATATTTTTTGACATTTCTATTAAGAACAATCACAGTAACGGTAATTCAAATTAGACAGCAGTGTGACATGACCTGACAATAATTACAGGTGTTACTGGTGTTGTCGAGAACTGCTACCCACGCACCGTGAGGTGATTCAAAGTGTGTGTGTTGTGTGTGTGTGTGTGTGAATTCATTCCCGTCCTACACACACTGAGTAGTGATTGCGTGTGCCGGTGACATTCCCAGTCTGTTGCAGTAATTGAGGTCTGATTGAGTAATAGGTGGTGTGTGTGTTTATGTGTGTGTGTGTGACTGTGTGCATGTGTACACCATACATGCATATGTGTGATCTGTGTGAGTGTGTCTTTGTGTGTTTTTATGTCAGTGTGTGTGTGTGTGTGTGTCTGTGTGTATGTGTGCACCGATGCATGTGTCTGTGTTAGTGTTTGTCTGTGTGTTTATGTGAGTGCGTCAGTGAGTGTGTGTCTGTGTGAGTGTGTGTGTATGAGTGTGTGTGTGTGTTACTGTAGGTTAGGAGGTCTGATTGAGTTGCTAGTGGTCCGGTGATTGAGGTTGGTAGTGGGAGGTGTGACAGACAGCATGTGTGAGGAGCCTCTATCTGTGTCCGTGTAAATGTGTGTGTGTGTGTGTGCGTGTGCGTGTGCGCGTGTGCGTGTGCGTGTGTGTGTGTGTGTGTGCACCAGTCCTGTCACCGGTGTGCCACGGTGCTTATACTGGTATGTTGGTAGAGACGATGAAGTGGTGTTTGTTGTGTGAGAGTGTGTGGGTTGTTGACAGGAAGGTGTTAAGGTTGCCTACTGGTAGCAGACTAGTGACAACACTCCGACCCTGTCCAAGTCTGGCACAAAGACTTGTATGTGTGTTTCTGTGTGTAGGTATGTTTGAGTGTGTGTGTGTGTGTGTGTGTGTGTGTGTGTGTGTGTGTGTGTGTGTGTGTGTGTGTGGAGGAACCCTGTACAAGTCTGGCACAAAGACTTGTATGTGTGTTTCTGTGTGTAGGTATGTTTGAGTGAGTGTGTGTGTGTGTGTGTGTGTGTGTGTGTGTGTGTGTGTGTGTGTGTGTGTGTGTGTGTGTGTGTGTGTGGAGGAACCCTGTACAAGTCTGGCACAAAGACTTGTATGTGTGTTTCTGTGTGTAGGTATGTTTGAGTGAGTGTGTGTGTGTGTGTGTGTGTGTGTGTGTGTGTGTGTGTGTGTGTGTGTGTGTGTGTGTGTGTGTGTGTGTGTGTGTGTGTGTGTGTGTGTGTGTGTGTGTGTGTGTCCGTCCATGTCTGAGGATGTCAGGAGAGGATATCAGGAGATTACGTGCAAACCGGCCACTAGGGGCACCAGTGAGAGCTGTTACCTTCAAGTAGGTTTTGGTTTTGCTAGGGCGTTGTGGGCGTAAGCATCTGCCTCTGGTTCCAATGCTTGCATGTTCAATTCCAGCAATAAAAAGTTGTTTTTGTTGATATTTTTGTTTAAAGCCTATCCCAAACCTTAATCCTTACCTTAACCATTTGGAGTTAATGCCTAACCTTAAGAATTCAGAGTTAATGCCTAAACGTAACCTTTGAACAATATAGAGAAGTAACCAAACTTTTCGAAATTTGAAGTTTGGAACAACTTAGAAATGTGACATTTGAGAAACATGGATGAACGTCTAATTCTGACGTGAGACTGTGAGAGCTAGTTGGTGTCAAGAGGGGGCACCATCTGGCACCCTCTCTGCTCCATGCCAGCTACCCCCTCCTCCCCTCCTCCTCCTCCAATGAGGAGAGGGAGATAGAGAGGGAGGGGAGGGTAGAGAGTGAGGAGAGAGGGAGAGAGGGAGAGAGGAGAGGGCACAGAGCGAGGAGAGAGGGAGGGGAGGGTAGAGAGTGAGGAGAGAGGGAGGGGAGAGTAGAGAGTGAGGAGAGAGGGAGAGAGGAGCGATGAAGGGGAGGGTAGAAGTAGACCAAACTGTATTTGTGAGGTTGGGTAGATGGATAGAACAATGGAGAGGGAGAGTTAGTGGTATTTCTAGAAATCTATTTCCCTCTGCCATTTTTGTAGCGCCTCTGTCGCATTTTCCACTGACTGTCCTGTTCACAGTGCACAAAACACACTCAAACAAACACATATGAGCATGCAAACATAAATCTACCGACACACCCACCCAACGCATGCATGCATGCACGCACACAAACACACACATACACACAAGCAGAGGGGATTTTGGAATAATGCCTTGGGTTTTTTGTACTGCCCCAGTTTCGTTTGGCATATGTGCTGCACACTCATCTCTCTCTCTCTCTCTCTCTCTCTTTTTCACTCTCTCTTTCTCTCTCTTCTACTGTCAGACGCAGATGCACACACACAGACACACACATATTGGTATCTGTGCCAAGATCTGGGCATAAATATTTTAGCCCTGTCACCCACAGCAGCTGGGATTGCACTGTAAACATAATCTCTGTGTTTCTGCATTTGTACTGTATGCGTGTGTGTGTGTGTGTGTGTGTGTGTGTGTGTGTGTGTGTGTGTGTGTGTGTGTGTGTGTGTGTGTGTGTGTGTGTGTGTGTGTGTGTGTGCTGTAGCTACCAGTCCCTCAGAGGAGAGGAGTTTAGCTCCTTCATTCTATCTAAGCAGACTGGTATTGTCCAACTGTAGTTGTAATAAGACAGAATGACTCTTCTCCCCTCTTCCCTCAGTGGGTTTGTATGCGTGTCTGTATGTGTGTGTTCATACGTGTCTGTATGTGTGTGTTTGCGGTCTGCATTTGTGGTGTATGTTGGTTTGTGCTGGTGTGCATATCCGTCAGTATGCATGTGTGGTGTGTGTCTTTTCGTTTAATATATTGTAATTCAGAGTGCTTTATAATGACATGTGTAGGGACTTAAAGTGGTTTTGTTTTGATGTGAATTTTCCCTTGCATATTCATGGACTTCTAACTCTCTAAATGTGAGATGTTGACTAAACTTTGACGAGTACAGCAATAACCAATATGTCCTAATTTCATAGATTTGAGTAGACATTCAGCAGCTTGTTACCAGGGTATTCATTAGGCACCAAAACTGAGAAAAAACTGACTGAAACAGGGAGGTTTACCTGCACTTGACCAATCAGAAACACTTATTTTCATTTTCTGTTGCAAAATGTTTTGAAACCTTTTTCTGTTTCGTGCCATAATGAGTACAACCCTGTATGACAACAAGTTCACATCTTGACAACTATATCAAAAGAACAGACACAGAGAAAGGCTTGGATGACAATACACATTTAGTTAGCAATACAGAACAACTGGCAACAGGGGGCAGCTGAAATGTTCCAAACACCTGTTTTGACCTAGAAAATACCCTCACACTTTATACAGATTCTCTACAAAACGTTGCCATAAAATTGAATGGGAATTGAGAGGCTGTCACATTCATTTTGATATTGTCAGTAAGTTGGATCTTTTCCGCCCATTAGGGCTAATTCAGATAGAGACACACACACCAGCTAACACAATCTGTTGAGCCGCCACACAGACGGATCTGGTTACACAGAGTTCTGACTTCACACCACTACATCTTCATTGTTCCTAACAGGGAAAACATCTGTGTCCCAAAGCCCATACCCAAGTGGACCTCTAGACCCTACACCCTTTGCACTTGAGATTAATTGATTGATATAAGCAATATGGGGACTGTTCTACCTTGCCTATTAGAGGGCAAAGTGGAACTTTTACCAAATTGATTGCACCTGTTAAATCATCTCAGATTTCCACAAGTGCATAGACCATAGAGTCTAGCTGTCCATTTAGGATTTGGGCCAAATACAGTCAGTGGCCAAAACGCACATTAAATATCACTCTTAAACCATGGAGAAGCACTAGTCTCTGTGCTATTAGTGACATTTGCCATTTGACATCCCTCTAACACAGAATCAGTCAGTTCTCAACAGCTAGTTTTAAGAAGTAGTCCTTCAAGAAGGAGAACCATAGAATTCAGGTCCCCGGTGCAACAAAAACAGTGGTAGTGGTAACGCTCAGAGACACTGACAGACAGAGAGAGAGAGAGAGAGAGAGAGAGAGAGAGAAGAAGAGAAAGAGAGGGGAAGAGCGAGAGAGAACAAGAGAGAGACAGCGAAAGAAAGAGAGAGAATGAGAGAGAGAAATAGAGAGAGAAATGGAGCCCAATGGGATGTTTCTTGAGTTGTAACAGCTCACCTCCTGTGCGTGGGGATTGGCTACTTGGCAGATCTATACACCCTGTGGAGAACTTTACAGTACACAATGCAACAAAAGCCCAGCCAACCATGGGCCTTAGCCTGGCTAGCCTCTACATCAACCAGTCATCTGTTGTTTATCAGAGACCAGACATGAGTTCTGCTTGGCCACCTGCTTGTGTTTTCCATTTATCCTGAACAACAATCCTTCATGCAAGGTGTGCTTGTGCTGTGTTTTGGCTCTGCATGTGGTCGGTGTTACTCTGCTGGTCCCAGATCTGTTTGTGCCGTCTTGCCAATGACCATGCGAGTTGGCAAGACAGCACAGACAGATCTGGGACCAGGCTACGTTTGTGTGCGTCTAAGTAGACTAGTGCTGATCCCAATTATAAAACTGTATTTTTTTGTGAAGAATCAACAACAAGTGGGACACAATCATGAAGTGGAACGACATTTATTGGATATTTCAAACTTTTTTAACAAATCAAAAACTGAAAAATTGGGCGTGCAAAATTATTCAGCCCCCTTAAGTTAATACTTTGTAGCGCCACCTTTTGCTGCGATTACAGCTGTAAGTCGCTTGGGGTATGTCTCTATCACTTTTGCACATCGAGAGACAGAACATTTTTCCCATTCCTCCTTGCAAAACAGCTCGAGCTCAGTGAGGTTGGATGGAGAGCATTTGTGAACAGCAGTTTTCAGTTCTTTCCACAGATTCTCAATTGGATTCAGGTCTGGACTTTGACTTGGCCATTCTAACACCTGGATATGTTTATTTTTGAACCATTCCATTGTAGATTTTGCTTTATGTTTTGGATCATTGTCTTGTTGAAAGACAAATCTCCGTCCCAGTCTCAGGTCTTTTGCAGACATCAGGTTTTCTTCCAGAATGGTCCTGTATTTGGCTCCATCCATCTTCCCATCAATTTTAACCATCTTCCCTGTCCCTGCTGAAGAAAAGCAGGCCCAAACCATGATGCTGCCACCACCATTATTGACAGTGGGCATGGTGTGTTCAGGGTGATGAGCTGTGTTGCTTTTACACCAAACATAACGTTTTGCATTGTTGCCAAAAAGTTCAATTTTGGTTTCATCTGACCAGAGCACCTTCTTCCACATGTTTGGTGTGTCTCCCAGGTGGCTTGTGGCAAACTTTAAATTACACTTTTTATGGATATCTTTAAGAAATGGCTTTCTTCTTGCCACTCTTCCATAAAGGCCAGATTTGTGCAATATACGACTGTTTGTTGTCCTATGGACAGAGTCTCCCACCTCAGCTGTAGATCTCTGCAGTTCATCCAGAGTGATCATGGGCCTCTTGGCTGCATCTCTGATCAGTCTTCTCCTTGTATGAGCTGAAAGTTTAGAGGGACGGCCAAGTCTTGGTAGATTTGCAGTGGTCTGATACTCCTTCCATTTCAATATTACTGCTTGCACAGTGCTCCTTGGGATGTTTAAAGCTTGGGAAATCTTTTTGTATCCAAATCCGGCTTTAAACTTCTTCACAACAGTATCTCGGACCTGCCTGGTGTGTTCCTTGTTCTTCATGATGCTCTCTGCGCTTTTAACGGACCTCTGAGACTATCACAGTGCAGGTGCATTTATATGGAGACTTGATTACACACAGGTGGATTGTATTTATCATCATTAGTCATTTAGGTCAACATTGGATCATTCAGAGATCCTCACTGAACTTCTAGAGAGAGTTTGCTGCACTGAAAGTAAAGGGGCTGAATAATTTTGCACGCCCAATTTTTCAGTTTTTGATTTGTTAAAAAAGTTTTAAATATCCAATAAATGTCGTTCCACTTCATGATTGTGTCCCACTTGTTGTTGATTCTTCACAAAAAAATACAGTTTTATATCTTTATGTTTGAAGCCTGAAATGTGGCAAAAGGTCGCAAAGTTCAAGGGGGCCGAATACTTTCGCAAGGCACTGTATATATATATATATGGCACACGAGACACCGGCCTTATTCACGCCCAGCTCAGGGAACTATCCATTGCTGAGGCTGAGACGGATCCATTGTGCAGGCCATGGGGATGGTACAGTCCAAGAAGAAGGGGAATGTGGCTAAGATGCACAATGCACGTCTCTCTCCAGAATGTGCTCTCTCCTGCCAATTTGTGCACATTCATTGTTTTAAAACTTAATTGTGTGAATTGTTTTCACTTGATTGTTAGTGTCTATCAATCCCCCATTACATATATCACCACTAGTACATTTACTGTTAATTCCTATAATGTATCTACAATGTTTGTTTAGTTACTTTAATTTCTGTTAATGCGTTCAATATATTATTTATTATTCCAGTCTTGTACTAATTGTCGGCGTGGATACTTTGTCTGCAGAGTGCACAACCTATGCTACAGGTTTTGGTTGACTTTATTCCATTTACCACTTTTGTCAATTTAGTCATTGTCTTTTGTTTGGAGCCTCCTGTCAATGTTGAGTAAGGACGCACACCTGAGTACGCATAGAAGTAGGCCTGTAGGCTGCCTGGCCTGCAAATGTAGGCATATAAATGTGCCCATTTGGGGATCTGATAGTATTTCTGATTGGCTTAACAAACCACCACTCATGAGCTGTGGAGCTTCTCAAAGTAATGTTTTCTTCACCTCAAACAGGAAGCAAACAAAGTCTGTTTGTACATGACAGTAGTTCCTCGATGTACAGCGCATTCGGAATGTATTCAGACACGTTGACGTTTCCTACATATGGTTACATTACAGACTTATTCTAAAATAGATTTTTTAAAAGTGTCCTCATCAATCTACACACAATAACCCATAATGACAAAGGGAAAATACAAGTGAATTATATTGATAAAAGTGACTTCATCAAAACTTCAGGCCAGGGTAAGCTTACACAAAACACAGCCATTAGTTGTTCCTAAATGTGTTTCTAAAATCCCACAAGGGAGAATGGTGGAAAAATTATTGGAACCATTTCCCTGTTTGAGCACTAGGTTTTATGGGAATTATGACACCTCCACTGTGGGACTCTGTAGTTGATTTTATTAAAACACATAGAGAGTGTCTATATATGGAAAAAATACTTGTCTTAAAAAGCTTAGTTTAAAAAACAAAAGATAAGCAACATTTTGGTTATGTGGATGTGGGTGAGTAAAGAGAGAGGCTTCTTCAACCCTAAATTAGAGGTCCAGGTCATATATAATGACCCCCCCCCCCCCCCAGATAGGAGAGGGGGAGATATAGAGAATATGGGTGAGGGTGGGGGAAGAGGGGTGAGGATGGGGGAGACATAATCATGCCCTTCAGACATCAAATCAAATCAAATGTATTTATATAGCCCTTCGTACATCAGCTGATATCTCAAAGTGCTGTACAGAAACCCAGCCTAAAACCCCAAACTGCAAGCAATGCAGGTGTAGAAGCATGGTGGCTAGGAAAAACTCCCTAGAAAGGCCAAAACCTAAGAAGAAACCTAGAGAGGAACCAGGCTATGTGGGGTGGCCAGTCCTCTTCTGGCTGCGCCGGGTGGAGATTATAACAGAACATGACCAAGACGTTCAAATGTTCATAAATGACCAGCATGGTCAAATAATAATAATCACAGGCAGAACAGTTGAAACTGGAGCAGCAGCACGGCCAGGTGGACTGGGGACAGCAAGGAGTCATCATGTCAGGTAGTCCTGAGGCATGGTCCTAGGGCTCAGGTCCTCCGAGAGAGAGAGAGAAAGAAAGAAAGAGAGAAAGAGAGAATTAGAGAGAGCATACTTAAATTCACACAAGACACTGGATAGGACAGGAGAAGTACTCCAGATATAACAAACTGACCCTAGCCCCCCGACACATAAACTACTGCAGCATAAATACTGGAGGCTGAGACAGGAGGGGTCAGGAGACACTATGGCCCCATCCGATGACACCCCCGGACAGGGCCAAACAGAAAGGATATAACCCCACCCACTTTGCCAAAGCACAGCCCCCACACCACTAGAGGGATACCTTCAACCACCAACTTACCATTACTTACCAGTATAGCTCACAAAGATTTCCGCCACGGCACAACCCAAGGGGGGGCGCCAACCCAGACAGGAAGATCACATCAGTGACTCAACCCACTCAAGTGACGCACCCCTCCTAAGGACGGTATAAAAGAGCCCTAGTAAGCCAGTGACTCAGACCCTGTAATAGGGTTAGAGGCAGAGAATCCCAGTGGAAAGAGGGGAACCGGCCAGGCAGAGACAGCAAGGGCGGTTCGTTGCTCCAGAGCCTTTCCGTTCACCTTCCCACTCCTGGGCCAGACTACACTCAATCATATGACCCACTGAAGAGATGAGTCTTCAGTAAAGACTTAAAGGTTGAGACCGAGTTTGCGCCTCTCACATGGGTAGGCAGACCATTCCATAAAAATGGAGCTCTATAGGGGAAAGCCCTGCCTCCAGCTGTTTGCTTAGAAATTCTAGGGACAATTAGGAGGCCTGCGTCTTGTGACCGTAGCGTACGTGTAGGTATGTACGGCAGGACCAAATCAGAGAGATAGGTAGGAGCAAGCCCATGTAATGCTTTGTAGGTAAGCAGTAAAACCTTGAAATCAGCCCTTGCCTTGACAGGAAGCCAGTGTAAAGAGGCTAGCACTGGAGAAATATTATAAAAATGTTTGGTTCTAGTCAGGATTCTAGCAGCCGTATTTAGCACTAACTGAGGTTTATTTAGTGCTTTATCCGGGTAGCCGGAAAGTAGAGCATTGCAGTAGTCTAACCTAGAAGTGACAAAAGCATGTATTCATTTTTTCTGCATCATTTTTGGACAGAAAGTTTCTGATTTTTGCAATGTTATGTAGATGGAAAAAAGCTGTCCTTGAAACAGTCTTGATATGTTTTTCAAAAGAGAGATCAGGGTCCAGAGTAATGTCGAGGTCCTTCACAGTTTTATTTGAGGCGACTGTACAACCATTAAGATTGATTGTCAGATTCAACAGAAGATCTCTTTGTTTCTTTGGACCGAGAACAAGCATCTTTGTTTTGTCTGAGTTTAAAAGTAGAACGTTTGCAGCCATCCACTTCCTTATGTCTGAAACACATGCTTCTAGCGAGGGCAATTTTGGGGCTTCACCATGTTTCATTGAAATGTACAGCTGTGTGTCATCCGCATAGCAGTGAAAGTTAACATTATGTTTTCGAATGACATCCCCAAGAGGTAAAATATATAGTGAAAACAATAGTGGTCCTAAAACGGAACCTTGAGGAACACCGAAATGTGCAGTTGATTTGTCAGAGGACAAACCATTCACAGAGACAAACTGATATCTTTCCGACAGATAAGATCTATACCAGGCCAGGACTTTTCCGTGTAGACCAATTTGGGTTTCCAATCTCTCCAAAAGAATATGGTGATCGATGTTATCAAAAGCAGCACTAAGGTCTAGGAGCACGAGGACAGATGCAGAGCCTTGGTCTGATGCCATTAAAAGGTCATTTACCACCTTCACAAGTGCAGTCTCAGTGCTATGATGGGGTCTAAAACCAGACTGAAGCATTTCATATACATTGTTTGTCTTCAGGAAGGCAGTGAGTTGCTGCGCAACAGCCTTTTCTAACATTTTTGAGAGGAATGGAAGATTCGATATAGGCCGATAGTTTTTTATATTTTCTGGGTCAAGGTTTGGCTTTTTCAAGAGAGGCTTTATTACTGCCACTTTTAGTGAGTTTGGTACACATCCGGTGGATAGAGAGCCGTTTATTATGTTCAACATAGGAGGGCCAAGCACAGGAAGCAGCTCTTTCAGTAGTTTAGTTGGAATAGGGTCCAGTATGCAGCTTGAAGGTTTAGAGGCCGTGATTATTTTTATCATTGTGTCAAGAGATTTAGTACTAAAACACTAAAAGACATGCTGAATCAACTGTGACAATGACACTCGCAAGACCTGTGACAATGACACTCGCAAGACCTATGACAATGACACTCGCAAGACCTATGACAATGGATGTCCTCAGGGCAGTGTGTGTGTGCATGAACATGTACTTTTGTATTTGTGTCCTATTGCAGCCTATGTGCTATGTTTGTGTGTCTGTCTACTGCCTATACCATACTGCAGGTTACCTATGTCAGTACTGTGGCACGGCTGAGTGATGCATGTGTATACAGGATGTATCAGCCCAGAGAGCTACATTCACGTCGTTTCTGTCTGGATTTCCTGCATGATTCAGCCAGTCATCCAGCAGTGTGTTCATTCTCTGCTCTCAATATTTATCCCACACCTAGAGCTCCATGATCAAGCAAATACCAGGAAACAAGCTGTGGGCATCAGCTAATCAATAGCAAAACAAATGGCTTCTATCTCATGAGTCAATATCGACTTGGACATATCCTCCTTAACACTTAACACAAAGTCTAAAGCTAAGTCTCTCAGACTGCAGTCATTTAATTTAATTTAAACGAACGAACGCTCACACATGCACACACGTACACACGCACGCACAAACATACATACGCAGGCCCGGGACGAGCACACACGCAGACACGCACCCCCCCCCCCCCCCCCCCCCCCCCTGATCCTCGCACCCCCTCCCACAACCTCTTCACTCCCTGGCACCCCAAGGGTACAGTATGAATTCAATAACACTGACACTTAATCTAACGTTGGGTGCACTACAAAGGCAGCAAGGATCGTGGCAGGCCTGTTAGAAAGCCTGATTCATGTGTTAAATGCACACTTCTTTTATCCACTATTGAAGCATTGACATCATTAGCAGAGAGTACATAGCCTTGGGAAAGAAAAAAGGGAATGTGTGAGATGAGAAGTTAACTGTTGGAGTTAGAAGGAGAGTTGGAGTTCTTGGAGCTTTGAACATGACACCCTCTCTTATCTATAGAGACTAGCATGCCCTACTGATCTGAAATGGCTTCCTCTCCTTGTCTCCTCACTCTCGCTGCCATTAACTTTACAGTATGTTGCTGGAATCATAGATTACAGTACATGGTGACACTCTATGGAAAGTTACATAGTTAGCATGTAGTTATGTAACCCAGGTCCTGGAGTGCCGCAGTATGTGCAGGCTTTTGTTCCAACACAGCTCTAGATTGAAGACCCAAGATTAATTTAGATCCTCCAGGACCTTCACAGAGTTATCCACCCTGTGGTAGTTAGATTATTCAAGAGTTATCTACCCTGTGGTAGTTAGATCCTCCAGAGTTATCCACCCTGTGGTAGTTAGAACCTCCAGGACCTCCAGAGTTATCCACCCTGTGGTAGTTAGATCCTCCAGGACCTCCAGAGTTATCCACCCTGTGGTAGTTAGATCCTCCAGGACCTCTAGAGTTATCCACCCTGTGGTAGTTAGATCCTCCAGGATCTCTAGAGTTATCCGCCCTGTGGTAGTTAGAACCTCCAGGACCTCCAGAGTTATCCACCCTGTGGTAGTTAGATCCTCCAGGATCTCTAGAGTTATCCACCCTGTGGTAGTTAGAACCTCCAGGACCTCCAGAGTTATCCACCCTGTGGTAGTTAGATCCTCCAGGATCTCTAGAGTTATCCACCCTGTGGTAGTTAGATCCTCCAGGACCTCCAGAGTTATCCACCCTGTGGTAGTTAGATCCTCCAGGACCTCCAGAGTTATCCACCCTGTGGTAGTTAGATCCTCCAGGATCTCTAGAGTTATCCACCCTGTGGTAGTTAGATCCTCCAGGACCTCCAGAGTTATCCACCCTGTGGTAGTTAGATCCTCCAGGACCTCCAGAGTTATCCACCATGTGGTAGTTAGATCCTCCTTTGTGCTCCGCTATACGGTATGTCCCTGTCTGTCTGCTAACATGGTGCGTTGGAATGTTATTCAGTCAGTACCTGTGTGTGTGTGTGTGTGTGTGTGTGTGTGTGTGTGTGTGTGTGTGTGTGTGTGTGTGTGTGTATGTGTGTGTGTAATACAGTATGACTATGAGAAGAGGATTCTCCAGCTAGCTCCCTATTCTCTCTTGTTCTGTTCCACAACGTTCCCAGGAGACTGTCTGACAACTTCTAGTAATACAGTGGATGTCCACTTGAGGTCTAAGGGCCCAGGGCCAGGTTTCTACTAAGCTAAGTTATGGAATTATTTTAAGATGGTCAATCCAAAGATGATTTAGCTATTTGATTTAGAAGTTTAGGACCCTTGTCAGTATATAAAAATACAACAAAAGAATTTGATTACATTGATTGAATTTGGTTTTACTGCTATTAATCCATAGAAATACATTGAATACAAAATGTAGATATGAAGATCTTAAACAGACAGATTTTGATGGGGATTTTTGTATTATGCTAATTAGATTCCCACAGTGGACAGACATCAACTCTAGTAGTAAAGTGGATGTCCAACTCAAACCTTATAGGACATGTGTGTGTCTGTGAGTGTGTGTGTGGGTGTGGGTGGATGTGTGCGTGCGTGCGTGTGTGTGTGTGTGTGTGTGTGTGTGTGTGTGTGTGTGTGTGTGTGTGTGTGTGTGTGTGTGTGTGTGTGTGTGTGTGTGTGTGTGTGTGTGTGTTTGTGTGCGGGCAGACGTGTGTGTGTGTGTTCAATTTAAATTGCTGTAATTCTGAGAAAGTATTGGTAGGCTTAGCTTAATTCTAGAAGGTGTTGGTAGATATTTGTAAACTTAATTCTAGAAGGTGTTGGTAGGTATTGGTAGGCTTAGCTTAATTCTAGAAGGTGTTGGTAGATATTTGTAAACTTAATTCTAGAAGGTGTTGGTAGGTATTGGTAAGCTTAATTCTAGAAGGTGTTGGTAGATATTTGTAAGCTTAATTCTAGAAGGTGTTGGTAGGTATGGTAGGCTTAGCTTCATTATAGAAGGTGTTGGTAGGTATTGATAGGCTTAGCTTCATTATAGAATGTGTTGGTAGGTATTGATAAGCTTCATTCTAGGTGTTGGTAGGTATTGATAAGCTTCATTCTAGAAGGTGTTGGTAGGTATTGATAGGCTAAGCTTCACTATAGAAGGTGTTGGTAGGTATTGATAGGCTAAGCTTCACTATAGAAGGTGTTGGTAGGTATTGATAGGCTTAGCTGCATTCTAGAAGGTGTTGGTAGGTATTGATAGGCTTAGCTTCATTATAGAAGGTGTTGGTAGGTATTGATAGGCTTAGCTTCATTCTAGAAGGCGTTGGTAGGTATTGATAGGCTAAGCTTGGTTGGAGATAAAATTGCAGTGACATCTGATATTTATAATCATTGGTTACAATTAAATATCCTAATGTATGGCTATTTAGACATAGCCTGCCAGATTGTTGAAACAATTTGCTTTCCAAATTGTCGCCATAAGATTCAGTTCCAACTTGCACTCTAAAATGGACAGGGAAAATCCAATAGGCTGTGCCATGCCACTAGCTATATTTAAATGCTGTGTTATCCACAACCAACAGATATTGCCTTAATGTTTCAGAAGATACTATAATGTAATAACCACGGAATAATGTCAAAGCAATACTAGATTGATACAATATTGTTTTCCTTCCTGTCAGACCTCTGGATTCTGATTCTGCCACTCTCCATGGTGCTGAAATTGATGCTATTTGCTTGTTTGTCACAAGAGTAGAAGGTCTGATGGTGCTAAAGTAAACAGTCACAACACCATAGCAAGGAGACAGCCTACACTGTGACTGCCCTGTCAAGGCCTGTGCATCTGGGAATGTTTGTATGTGAGTCAGAGGCCTAATCTATTTACTGAGAGTGTCTGAGGCAGGATTGGTTATCTCCCCTGTCCTCATCTACCCCATACCCCATGGCAGTCCGCAGTCCTCCCCTTCATCTCCCCTATTTTCCCCAATCTCTCCCCACAACTCTCCCCCTCTCCCCTTTCTCCCCCTGACTGTGGCTGGCATTCAGACAATGAGATCACCATGGCGATATCTGTCTGCCTGTCTGTCACCGCAGAGTTGTTTGTGGTTGATGTAATGTAAGCTCTTTCTCCTTAGTTACAGGGCTTATCTAGTGAGAATACAGCAAGGACAGAGATAGATAGATAGATGTATTTGACCATTTAAAACACAATACAACCACACATGTGGATAATACATTTACCTATTTAAAATATAAAATATTTTTATTATGATTATTATTATTATTTTTTCCCACCTGGAATTATAGCAGCTAACACCCCTGAACGCACAGCCTCTAATCTGCGGCCTGCTAGCTATCTAAAGCACATTGGACTGCTGGCTTAAGAGGCCCTTCGGGCATATTTCTTCGGCTACTATACATATTTTGCCAATTGGCCTGGTTTACCACACGGAGCCCTGCTGATCCGTCCGCTGATGTAACTGCACGAGGTGGGCACAACAGACTTCCCTCCGTCACGTCATCCCTCTAAGGCCTTTCTGTTAGCCTGCTAGCCCCATGCCGCTAGCTGCCTGAAGCCACGCACTGGACTTGAATGATCACCCGGCTACGCATGCCTTTCCCTAACGTCACCATGCCGTGTCGATTGACTAGGCGTCGAGTTCTGTTAGCCTTTAGCCGTACCCTTATCCTACTCCTCCTCTGTTCCTCTGGTGATGTAGAGGTTAATCCAGGCCCTGCAGTGTCTACTCCCACTCCCATCCCCCTCTCTCATTTGTTGACTTCTGCAACCGTAAAAGCCTTGGTTTCTTGCATGTTAACACTAGAAGCCTCCTCCCTAAGTTTGTTTTATTCACTGCCCTAGCACACTCCACCAATCTGGATGTCCTAGCTGTGTCTGAATCCTGGCTTAGGAAGACCACCAAAAAATTTTGACATTTCCATTCCTAACTATAACATTTTCCGACAAGATAGAACTGCCAAAGGGGGCAGAGTTGCAATTTACTGCAAAGATAACCTGCAGAGTTCTGTCTTACTATCCAGGTCTGTACCCAAACAATTTGAGCTTCTACTTCTAAAAATTAACCTTTCCAGAAACAAGTCTCTCACTGTTGCCGCTTGTTATAGACAACCCTCTGCCCCCAGCTGTGCCCTCGACACCATATGTGATTTGATTGCCCCCCATTTATCTTCTGAGCTCGTGCTGCTAGGTGACCTAAACTGGGACATGCTTAACACCCAGGCCATCCTACAATCTAAGCTTGATGCCCTCAATCTCACACAAATTATCTATGAACCTACCAGGTACAACCCCAAATCCGTAAACACAGACAACATCATAGATATCATCCTAACTAATTCGCCCTCCAAATACACCTCTGCTGTTTTCAACCAAGATCTCAGCGATCACTGCCTAATTGCCTGCATCCGTAATGGGTCTGCGAGCAAACAACCACCCCTCATCACTGTCAAACGCGCACTTCTGCGAGCAGGCCTTTCTAATGGACCTGGCACGGGTATCCTGGAACGACATTGACCTCATCCCGACAGTAGAGGATGCCTTCCTCACCATCTTAAATAGGCATTCCCCATTCAAAAAAATGTAGTACCAGGAATAGATATAACCCTTGGTTCACTCCAGACCTGTCTGCCCTTGACCAGCACAAAAACATCCTGTGGCGTTCTGCATTAGCATCGAATAGCCTCCGTGATATGCAACTTTTCAGGGAAGTTAGGAACCAATATAAACAGGCAGTTAGGAAGCTAAGGCTAGCTTTTTTAAACAGAAATTTGCATCCTGCAGTACAAACTCAAAAAGTTCTGGGACACTGTCAAGTCCATGGAGAATAAGAGCACCTCCACCCAGCTGCCCACTGCACTGAGGCTAGGAAACACTGTTACAACCGACAAATCCACTATAATTGAGAATTTCAAAAAGCATTTTTCTACGGCTGGCCATGCTTTCCACCTGGCTAACCCTCAACTGCCCGGCACCCTCCACAGCAACCCGCCCAAGCCCCCACCATTTCTCCTTCACCCATATCCAGATCGCTGATGTTCTGAAAGAGCTGCAAAATCTGGACCCCTACAAATCAGCCGGGCTAGACAATCTGGACCCTCTCTTTCTTAAATTATCTGCCGAAATTGTTGCAACCCCTATTACTAGCCTGTTCAACCTCTCTTTCGTATCGTCTGAGATTCCCAAAGATTAGAAAGCGGTCATCCCCCTCTTCAAAGGGGGAGACACTCTAGACCCAAACTGCTGCAGACCTGTATCTATCCTACCCTGCATCTCTAAGGTCTTCGAAAGCCAAGTTAACAAACAGATTACTGACCATTTTGAATCACATCGTACCTTCTCCGCGATGCAATCTGGTTTCCGAGCTGGTCATGGGTGCATCTCAGCCACGCTCAAGGTCCTTAACGATATCATAACCGCCATCAATAAGAGACATTACTGTGCAGCTGTATTCATCGACCTGGCCAAGGCTTTCGACTCTGTCAATCCCCACATTCTTATTGGCAGACTCAACAGCCTTGGTTTCTCAAATGATTGCCTCGCCTGGTTCACCAACTACTTCTCTGATAGAGCTCAGTGTGTCAAATCGGAGGGCCTGTTGTCCGGACCTCTGGCAGTCTCTATGGGGGTGCCACAGGGTTAAATTCTCGGGCCGACTCTCTTCTCTGTATACATCAATGAGGTCGCTCTTGCTGCAGGTGATTCTTTGATCCACCTCTAGGCAGACGACACCATTCTGACTTAGAATACGTGGGTAACTACAAATACCTAGGTGTCTGGCTAGACTGTAAACTCTCCTTCCAGACTCATATTAAGCATCTCCAATCAAAAATTAAATCTAGAATCGGCTTCCTATTTCGCAACAAAGCTTTCTTCACTCATGCTGCCAAACATACCCTCGTAAAACTGACCATCCTACCGATCCTTGACTTTGGCGATGTCATTTATAAAATAGCCTCCAACACTCTACTCAGCAAACTGGATGTAGTGTATCACAGTGCCATCCGTTTTGTCACGAAAGCCCCATATACTACCAACCACTGCGACCTGTATGCTCTCGTTGGCTGGCCCTCGCTTCATACTCGTCGCCAAACCCACTGGCTACAGGTTATCTACAAGTCTCTGCTAGGTAAAGCCCCGCCCTATCTCAGCTCGCTGGTCACCATAGCAGCACCCACTCGTAGCACACACTCCAGCAGGTATATCTCACTGGTCACCCCCAAAGTCAATTCCTACTTTGGTCGCCTTTCCTTCCAGTTCTCTGCTGCCACTGACTGGAACGAACTGCAAAAATCACTGAAGCTGGAGATTCCCATCTCCCTCACTAGCTTTAAGAACCAGCTGTCAGAGCAGCTCACAAATCACTGCACCTGTTCATAGCCCATCTATATACAGCCCATCTATCTACCTCATCGCCATACTGTATTTATTTATTTTGCTCCTTTTGCACCACAGTATTTCTACTTGCACATCCATCTTTTGCACATCTACCATTCCAGTGTTTAATTGCCATATTGTAATTACTTCGCCACCATGGCCTATTTATTGCCTTAACTCCCTTATTTGACCTTATTTGCACTCACTGTATATATACTTTTTTTTCTAATGTATTATTGACTGTATGTTTTGTTCATTCCATGTGTAACTCTGTGTTGTTGTATGTGTCAAACTGCTTTATCTTGGCCAGGTCGCAGTTGCAAATGAGAACTTGTTCTCAACTAGCTTACCTGGTTAAATAAAGGTGAAATAAATAAATAAATACAGTGCCTTGCGAAAGTATTCGGCCCCCTTGAACTTTGCGACCTTTTGCCACATTTCAGGCTTCAAACATAAAGATATAAAACTGTATTTTTTTGTGAAGAATCAACAACAAGTGGGACACAATCATGAAGTTGAACGACATTTATTGGATATTTCAAAAATGTTTAACAAATCAAAAACTGAAAAATTGGGCGTGCAAAATTATTCAGCCCCTTTACTTTCAGTGCAGCAAACTCTCTCTAGAAGTTCAGTGAGGATCTCTGAATGATCCAATGTTGACCTAAATGACTAATGATGATAAATACAATCCACCTGTGTGTAATCAAGTCTCCGTATAAATGCACCTGCACTGTGATAGTCTCAGAGGTCCGTTAAAAGCGCAGAGAGCATCATGAAGAACAAGGAACACACCAGGCAGGTCCGAGATACTGTTGTGAAGAAGTTTAAAGCCGGATTTGGATACAAAAAGATTTCCCAAGCTTTAAACATCCCAAGGAGCACTGTGCAAGCGATAATATTGAAATGGAAGGAGTATCAGACCACTGCAAATCTACCAAGACCTGGCCGTTCCTCTAAACTTTCAGCTCATACAAGGAGAAGACTGATCAGAGATGCAGCCAAGAGGCCCATGATCACTCTGGATGAACTGCAGAGATCTACAGCTGAGGTGGGAGACTCTGTCCATAGGACAACAATCAGTCGTATATTGCACAAATCTGGCCTTTATGGAAGAGTGGCAAGAAGAAAGCCATTTCTTAAAGATATCCATAAAAAGTGTAGTTTAAAGTTTGCCACAAGCCACCTGGGAGACACACCAAACATGTGGAAGAAGGTGCTCTGGTCAGATGAAACCAAAATTGAACTTTTTGGCAACAATGCAAAATGTTATGTTTGGCGTAAAAGCAACACAGCTCATCACCCTGAACACACCATGCCCACTGTCAATAATGGTGGTGGCAGCATCATGGTTTGGGCCTGCTTTTCTTCAGCAGGGACAGGGAAGATGGTTAAAATTGATGGGAAGATGGATGGAGCCAAATACAGGACCATTCTGGAAGAAAACCTGATGGAGTCTGCAAAAGACCTGAGACTGGGACGGAGATTTGACTTTCAACAAGACAATGATCCAAAACATAAAGCAAAATCTACAATGGAATGGTTCAAAAATAAACATATCCAGGTGTTAGAATGGCCAAGTCAAAGTCCAGACCTGAATCCAATCGAGAATCTGTGGAAAGAACTGAAAACTGCTGTTCACAAATGCTCTCCATCCAACCTCACTGAGCTCGAGCTGTTTTGCAAGGAGGAATGGGAAAAATGTTCTGTCTCTCGATGTGCAAAACTGATAGAGACATACCCCAAGCGACTTACAGCTGTAATCGCAGCAAAAGATGGCGCTACAAAGTATTAACTTAAGGGGGCTGAATAATTTTGCACGCCCAATTTTTCAGTTTTTGATTTGTTAAAAAAGTTTGTCGTTCCACTTCATGATTGTGTCCCACTTGTTGTTGATTCTTCACAAAAAAATACAGTTTTATATCTTTATGTTTGAAGCCTGAAATGTGGCAAAAGGTCGCAATGTTCAAGGGGGCCGAATACTTTCGCAAGGCACTGTATATTTTTTTACGATCATCGAGGATGACACAAAAAGGTTTGAAAACGTATTTCCATTGTGGTCCTCGTAAATAAATGGTTCAAACATTAACCAACATAAACATAGTAGTTCCAGGCTCCACAGTAGAGCCACCCTACTAGCCATACTCTGGTTAGACATACAGTATAACACATAACAAAACACAGGATAGGACCACATCATCACAGCCTAGAACATTACATACAGACAGTACTTTTTCTTCTTCTGACATCCTTTTTACATGAAGTTATGGTCTTAGTAGATGCTAAGTTATGGTCTTAGTAGATGCTAAGTTATGGTCTTAGTAGATGCTAAGTTATGGTCTTAGTAGATGCTAAGTTATGGTCTTAGTAGATGCTAAGTTATGGTCTTAGTAGATGCTAAGTTATGTTCTTAGTAGATGCTAAGTTATGTTCTTAGTAGATGCTAAGTTATGTTCTTAGTAGATGCTAAGTTATGTTCTTAGTAGATGCTAAGTTATGTTCTTAGTAGATGCTAAGTTATGTTCTTAGTAGATGCTAAGTTATGTTCTTAGTAGATGCTAAGTTATGTTCTTAGCAGATGCTAAGTTATGTTCTTAGCAGATGCTAAGTTATGTTCTTAGTAGATGCCTTCTTTTCGTCTCTCCATCCCGCAATTCTCCTTTGGCCCAAAAGCCCACTATTTGAGGCTCAAACCAAGCATGGTAAGTTATGACACATAGGCCTGATGCAGTCATGGTGAATCATCATCCTCTCTGCTCATCCAACTAGAAGTCTAGCTGGCATGAGACAATTCCCATTAACGTGGGAGCACTGATGAGCATAATTAGAATAGTCCTTTATTTGGTGAAGGAAATGTGTCTTTGGCTGTGCTACCAATCCCAACCCTCCCTGACGTCAACGACATACACTCAACATACAGTAATGTGTTAGGAGCACAGGGTTAGCCAGTCTGCTGCAGTGCAGCTCCACTGGAGGTACAGTATATAGGGGAGTGCCTTGCTCTGGGGCACGAAGGTAGTGGATGGTAGCAGTGATTCTGTAAGGAAACGAGGAGACGAAGCCACTTGGAGTATTGAGAGAGACAGTGGTAGTGGCCGGGTGTTCATGTGTTAGCAGGTCTCTGTGGGGAGGGAGATTAGCTACCCTGATGTGGATTACTGTAAATGGGTGTGTTTAACAAGCTCAGGGGTGACCAAATACACAGCACACTGACTTCTCTGAAAGAGGTTCCATGCTGTCTCCTGTCTCTCTCTTTTCTTCTCTCACTCTCCAACCCATTCCTGCCCCATGCCGTCCCATTACCGTGTGAAGCAGCCAGATCTTCACTGATGTTTTGAGCCATTCAAACCATTTTCTGGTAACGCTGTAGTGAGCAGCCTGATGGGGTGCATGGGGTGTAGAGATAAAATGGTTAAAAGCAGAAAGATAGTGATTAGGTGTGTGTGTGTGTGTGTGTGTGTGTGTGTGTGTGTGTGTGTGTGTGTGTGTGTGTGTGTGTGTGTGTGTTTGTGGCCTATAGACTGTTTAATAGTGTTCAGATGGAGGGATAGGGTCTGATGCACAGCAGCTATCCACAGCCAAACACAAAGGAGGGGAGGATGGATAGAGTGTTTTTTATAGGATGATAAAACAGGCTGATGGACAGAGGGTTGGGGAAGATGAATGATTGAGGGATGAGGTGAGAGAAAGGTAAAGGAACATAGAGAGTGAGGGATAGAAAGAGGGGGAGGGAAGGGAGGCAGGGGGAGAAGGATTCTCACGCCCCACTAATTTGAGGACATGTCCCAGGGCACTGTTACGCTCAGGGGTTAGAAGGAGAGAGAGAAAGAGTGCGAGAGAGAGAGAGAGAGAGAGAGAGAGATAGAGAGAGAGAGAGAAAGATACAGAGATGTAGAGAGAGAGAGAGAAAGAGAAAGAGAGAGAGGGAAGGGCAGACAGAATCATCCTGGTCAACGGAGCGAGCCCAATAAGACCCATGAATGTTCTCACAACATTCGCATCAACATAACCCCAACCTAGGACAGACATTAGCAACTTCAGAGGACATTGTGTGAAGTCAACTGATAGGTCACGACCCTGACACGACACTAAGAGCAGAATGGACAGACACACACACACACACACACACACACACGCGCGGACAGAGAAAAGACCGGGAATAAGAAAGTGGCTGCACGCGAGGTGATGCAGGGCTGCCGGGGAGCGTGGGTAGTCTGGGCTATGATGTCACAGCTTGTCTCAGTCTGGTCGTTAACAGGCGACTACTCACATATTCACACGCACTTAACAGGACACTGGAATTGGAGCACAGTGACAGTAGTCATGAGTATCTGTCTCAATGTATCCCATTTATCCTCCTCTCTTCTACACCTCTTTTACTCTGCCATGGAAGCTTTCCATCTACTAGTATGGAGGATGTTACAGTATGTAACAGTGTCTACATGGAAGCTTTCCATCTATTAGTATGGAGGATGTTACAGTATGTAACAGTGTCTACATGGAAGCTTTCCATCTACTAGTATGGAGGATGTTACAGTATGTAACAGTGTCTATATGGAAGCTTTCCATCTATTAGTATGGAGGATGTTACAGTATGTAACAGTGTCTACATGGAAGCTTTCCATCTATTAGTATGGAGGATGTTACAGTATGTAACAGTGTCTACATGGAAGCTTTCCATCTATTAGTATGGAGGATGTTACAGTATGTAACAGTGTCTACATGGAAGCTTTCCATCTATTAGTATGGAGGATGTTACAGTGTGTAACAGTGTCTACATGGAAGCTTTCCATCTACTAGTATGGAGGATGTTACAGTATGTAACAGTGTCTGCATGGAAGCTTTCCATCTATTAGTATGGAGGATGTTACAGTATGTAACAGTGTCTACATGGAAGCTTTCCATCTACTAGTATGGAGGATGTTACAGTATGTAACAGTGTCTACATGGAAGCTTTCCATCTACTAGTATGGAGGATGTTACAGTATGTAACAGTGTCTACATGGAAGCTTTCCATCTATTAGTATGGAGGATGTTACAGTATATAACAGTGTCTACATGGAAGCTTTCCATCTATTAGTATGGAGGATGTTACAGTATGTAACAGTGTCTACATGGAAGCTTTCCATCTGCTAGTATGGAGGATGTTACAGTATGTAACAGTGTCTACATGGAAGCTTTCCATCTACTAGTATGGAGGATGTTACAGTATGTAACAGTGTCTACATGGAAGCTTTCCATCTATTAGTATGGAGGATGTTACAGTATGAAACAGTGTCTACATGGAAGCTTTCCATCTACTAGTATGGAGGATGTTACAGTATGTAACAGTGTCTACATGGAAGTTTTCCATCTGCTAGTATGGAGGATGTTACAGTATATAACAGTGTCCTCATGGAAGCTTTCCATCTATTTGTATGGAGGATGTTACAGTATATAACAGTGTCCTCATGGAAGCTTTCCATCTACTAGTATGGAGGATGTTACAGTATGTAACAGTGTCTACATGGAAGCTTTCCATCTACTAGTATGGAGGATGTTACAGTATGTAACAGTGTCTACATGGAAGCTTTCCATCTATTAGTATGGAGGATGTTACAGTATGTAACAGTGTCTACATGGAAGCTTTCCATCTATTAGTATGGAGGATGTTACAGTATGTAACAGTGTCTACATGGAAGCTTTCCATCTGCTAGTATGGAGGATGTTACAGTATATAACAGTGTCTACATGGAAGCTTTCCATCTACTAGTATGGAGGATGTTACAGTATATAACAGTGTCCTCATGTAAGCTTCCCATCTAATAGTATGGAGGATGTTACAGTATGTAACAGTGTCTACATGGAAGCTTTCCATCTATTAGTATGGATGATGTTACAGTATATAACAGTGTCTACATGGAAGCTTTCCATCTATTAGTATGGAGGATGTTACAGTATATAACAGTGTCTACATGGAAGCTTTCCATCTACTAGTATGGAGGATGTTACAGTATGAAACAGTGTCTACATGGAAGCTTTCCATCTATTAGTATGGAGGATGTTACAGTATATAACAGTGTCCTCATGGAAGCTTTCCATCTGCTAGTATGGAGGATGTTACAGTATATAACAGTGTCTACATGGAAGCCATAGACTCATCAGACAGAGACTGACACTATTGCTAGATCTTTCTTTTTCTCTCTGTCTTTCAAATGCACACGAATGTGAGCACAAATGCGAGCATTTCCACCCACACACGAACACACACACACGCACACACACACACACACACACACACACACACACACACACACACACACACACACACACACACACACACACACACACACACACACACACACACACACCTCTCCTCTCCTCTCCTCTCCTCTCCTTTCTCCCTTTCCACCCTCCACCTCTATACTACCTCTACTCCATCCTCCTCTCTCCCTCATATCCCTCCACTCACTTGTCTTCCCCTCCACACTCTAACTCCTCCACTCCCCGTCTCCTCTCCTCCTTGCTCCCTCTATCAGGGAGTTAGTACAGGTTAATGCTGTAGATACACCAGGCACTGAGTCACAGCTGCTCCAATACCATTCATACCTGGCACAGAAACAGGCAGGAGAGATGGAACGTTTTGGGGCTATTTCCAGATATGACTAATGCTTATATGAATAAGGCTTTGAACACGTGTGTGTGTGTGTGTGTGTGTGTGTGTGTGTGCAGTTTGCACATAAAGACGCCGGATCTCTTTGATGCACCTCATTTGTCAGACAGACAGATGGACGAAAACGTCTCTCCCTAGTGCTGGGTCCACAGTAAAACACACACGCGCAGGCACACACACACACACACACACACACACACACCTAATCACTATCTTTCTGCTTTTGTGTGTGTGTGTGTGTCTCTCTCACTGCATCAGTGCATCTGGCCCTGTCCTGCTGTCAGACATTTCCAGACCCACTGCAATCCCCAGCCAGTGCCCACTATCTTTACTACACTGCTATCTACAACCTAAAAGAGTTCTTCGGCTGTCCACATAGGAGAACCCTTTGAAGAACCGTTTTTTTCCCCAGGTAGAACCCTTTTGGGTGCCATGTAAAACCCTTTCCACAGAGAGAGAGAGAGAATTAAAGAAAGAGAGAGAGAATTAAAGAAAGAGAGAGAGAATTAAAAGAAAGAGAGAGAGAGAATTAAAGAAAGAGAGAGAGAGAATTAAAGAAAGAGAGAGAGAGAATTAAAGAAAGAGAGAGAGAGAATTAAAGAGAGAGAGAATTAAAGAAAGAGAGAATTAAAGAAAGAGAGAGAGAGAATTAAAGAAAGAGAGAGAGAATTAAAGAAAGAGAGAGAGAGAATTAAAGAAAGAGAGAGAGAGAATTAAAGAGAGAGAGAATTAAAGAAAGAGAAAGAGAGAATTAAAGAAAGAGAGAGAATTAAAGAAAGAGAGAGAGAATTAAAGAAAGAGAGAGAGATAATTAAAGAAAGAGAGAGAGAGAAATAAAAAGGAGAGAGAGAGAATTAAAGAAAGAGAGAGAGTGTAACGGTTTTCTTGATGAGAAGGAGAGTCGGACCAAAATGCGGCGTGTCTATTGCAATCCATGTTTAATGAAGTAACACACTAAACACAAACACTACCAAAACAATAAACTTAACGAAAACCGAAACAGCCTATACTTGTGTAACCTAACACAGAATAATGACATAAGGACACTAAGGACAATCACCCACGACAAACTCAACGAATATGGCTGCCTAAATATGGTTCCCAATCAGAGACAACGATAAACACCTGCCTCTGATTGAGAACCACTTCAGACAGCCATAGACTTAGCTAGAACACCCCACTAGCTACAATCCCCATACATACACACCACATACAAAAACCCATGCCACACCCTGGCCTGACCAAATAAATAAAGATAAACACAAAATACTTTGACCAGGGTGTGACAGAGAGAGAATTAAAGAAAGAGAGAGAGAGAATTAAAGAAAGAGAGAGAGAGAATTAAAGAAAGAGAGAGAGAATTAAAGAAAGAGAGAGAGAATTAAAGAAAGAGAGAGAATTAAAGAAAGAGAGAGAATTAAAGAAAGAGAGAGAGAATTAAAGAAAGAGAGAGAGAATTAAAGAAAGAGAGAGAGAGAATTAAAGAAAGAGAGAGAGAGAATTAAAGAAAGAGAGAGAGAGAATTAAAGAAAGAGAGAGAGAATTAAAGAATGAGAGAGGGAGAGAATTAAAGAAAGAGAGAGAGAGAATTAAAGAAAGAGAGAGAGATAATTAAAGAAAGAGAGAGAGAATTAAAGAAAGAGAGAGAGAATTAAAGAAAGAGAGAGAGAATTAAAGAAAGAGAGAGAGAGAATTAAAGAAAGAGAGAGAGAGAATTAAAGAAAGAGAGAGAGAGAATTAAAGAAAGAGAGAGAGATAATTAAAGAAAGAGAGAGAGAGAATTAAAGAAAGAGAGAGAGAATTAAAGAAAGAGAGAGAGATAATTAAAGAAAGAGAGAGAGAGAAATAAAAAGGAGAGAGAGAGAATTAAAGGAAGAGAGAGAGAGAATTAAAGAAAGAGAGGGAGAGTTAAAGAAAGAGAGAGCGAGAATTAAATAAAAAGAGAGAGAGAATTAAAGAAAGAGAGCGAGAGAGAGAATTAAAGAAAGAGAGAGAGAGTTAAAGAAAGAGAGAGAATTAAAGAAAGAGAGAGAGAGAGATGACTGTGATTATGATTGATCCCCTCTTTACACCTCTATTGTGTTAACAGCTGCTGTAGAGAGAGGTGATCATGAGGCAGTAGTCATTATGTAATCAGTGTGTGTGTGTGTGTGTGTGTGTGTGTGTGTGTGTGTGTGTGTGTTTGTTCAGTATGCATATTCTGACTTCCTACCTCTGAGAATTTGGGCAATTATAGCCAATTAGCGTAGGGTCCTCTGGCTGAGCTGAGCTCCCAATGCTAGTGCCTGACTGAAATAGTAAAAATGATAGAGTGATGCAACGCCAGGTGAATGTTGATCAGAGTGAGATCTGTATGACAGTACACCTCAGTACACCAGTACAGCCTATGACTAGACTACACTACACAGGACGTACAGTACTGTAGCATAGACTGTACGACATACTGTAGCATATACTGTAGGACATACTGTAGTATATACTGTAGGACATACTGTTGGATGTACAGTATTGTAGCATATACTGTAGTTTATACTGTAGCATATACTGTAGGACATACTGTAGGACGTACAGTACTGTAGCATATACTGTAGGACATACTGTAGCATATACTGTGGGACATACTGTAGTATATACTGTAGGACATACTGTAGGATGTACAGTACTGTAGCATATACTGTAGGACATACTGTAGCATATACTGTAGGACATACTGTAGCATATACTGTAGGACATACTGTAGGACGTACAGTACTGTAGCATACACTGTAGGACATACTGTAGCATATACTGTAGGACATACTGTAGTATATACTGTAGGACATACTGTAGCATATACTGTAGGACATACTGTAGCATACACTGTAGGACATACTGTAGCATATACTGTAGGAGATACTGTATCATATACTGTAGGACATACTGTAGCATATACTGTAGGACATACTGTAGCATACACTGTAGGACATACTGTAGCATATACTGTAGGACATACTGTAGCATATACTGTAGGACATACTGTAGGACATACTGTAGGATGTACAGTACTGTAGCATACACTGTAGGACATACTGTAGTATATACTGTAGGACATACTGTAGCATATACTGTAGGACATACTGTAGGACGTACAGTACTGTAGCATATACTGTAGTTTATACTGTAGCATATACTGTAGGACATACTGTAGGACGTACAGTACTGTAGCATATACTGTAGGACATACTGTAGCATATACTGTGGGACATACTGTAGTATATACTGTAGGACATACTGTAGGATGTACAGTACTGTAGCATATACTGTAGGACATACTGTAGCATATACTGTAGGACATACTGTAGCATATACTGTAGGACATACTGTAGCATATACTGTAGGACATACTGTAGGACGTACAGTACTGTAGCATACACTGTAGGACATACTGTAGCATATACTGTAGGACATACTGTAGTATATACTGTAGGACATACTGTAGCATATACTGTAGGACATACTGTAGCATACACTGTAGGACATACTGTAGCATATACTGTAGGAGATACTGTATCATATACTGTAGGACATACTGTAGCATATACTGTAGGACATACTGTAGCATACACTGTAGGACATACTGTAGCATATACTGTAGGACATACTGTAGCATATACTGTAGGACATACTGTAGGACATACTGTAGGATGTACAGTACTGTAGCATACACTGTAGGACATACTGTAGTATATACTGTAGGACATACTGTAGCATATACTGTAGGACATACTGTAGGACGTACAGTACTGTAGCATATACTGTAGGACATACTGTACTTTACATTTAATGTAGGACATGCTGTAGGATATACTGTAGGACTTACTGTACTGTAGCATGTACAGTATTGTAGATATACTGTAGGACATACTGTTGAACTTACTGTAGCATGTACTGTAGGATATACTGTATTGTAGATATACTGTAGGATATTTATTTCTGTATTTATTTTGTCACCTTTATTTAACCAGGTAGGCAAGTTGAGAACAAGTTTTCATTTACAACTGCAACCTGGCCAAGATAAAGCAAAGCAGATCGACACATATAACACAGAGTTACACATGGAGTAAAACAAACATACAGTCAATAATACAGTAGAAAAATAAGTCTATATACAATGTGAGCAAATGAGGTGAGATAAGGCAATAAATAGGCCATGGTGGAGAAGTTAATACAATATAGCAATTAAAACACTGGAATGGTAGGTTTAACAGTAGATGAGTGTGCAAAGTAGAAATACTGGGGTGCAAAGGAGCAAAATAAATAAATAAATAAATAAATACAGTAGGGGAAGAGGTAGTTGTTTGGGTTATTTATAGATGGGCTATGTACATGTGCAGTGATCTGTGAGCTGCTCTGACAACTGGTACTTAAAGCTAGTGAGGGAGATAAGTGTTTCCAGTTTCAGATATTTTTGTAGTTCGTTCCAGTCATTGGCAGCAGAGAACTGGAAGGAGAGGCGGCCAAAGGAAGAATTGGTTTTGGGGGTGACCAGAGAGATATACCTGCTGGAATGCGTGCTACGGGTGGGTGCAGCTATGGTGACCAGCGAGCAGAGATAAGGCGGGACTTTACCTAGCAGGGTCTTGTAGATGACCTGGAGCCAGTGGGTTTGGCGACGAGTATGAAGTGAGGGCCAGCCAACGAGAGCGTACAGGTCGCAGTGGTGGTTAGTATATGGGGCTTTGGTGACAAAACGGATGGCACTGTGATCGACAGCATCCAATTTCTTGAGTAGGGTGTTGGAGGCTATTTTGTAAATGCCGAAGTCAAGGATCGGTAAGATGGTCAGTTTTACGAGGGTATGTTTGGCAGCCTGAGTGAAGAATGCTTTGTTGCGAAATACAGTGCCTTGCGAAAGTATTCGGCCCCCTTGAACTTTGCGACCTTTTGCCACATTTCAGGCTTCAAACATAAAGATATAAAACTGTATTTTTTTGTGAAGAATCAACAACAAGTGGGACACAATCATGAAGTGGAACGACATTTATTGGATATTTAAAACTTTTTTAACAAATCAAAAACTGAAAAATTGGGCGTGCAAAATTATTCAGCCCCCTTAAGTTAATACTTTGTAGCGCCACCTTTTGCTGCGATTACAGCTGTAAGTCGCTTGGGGTATGTCTCTATCAGTTTTGCACATCGAGAGACTGACATTTTTTCCCATTCCTCCTTGCAAAACAGCTCGAGCTCAGTGAGGTTGGATGGAGAGCATTTGTGAACAGCAGTTTTCAGTTCTTTCCACAGATTCTCGATTGGATTCAGGTCTGGACTTTGACTTGGCCATTCTAACACCTGGATATGTTTATTTTTGAACCATTCCATTGTAGATTTTGCTTTATGTTTTGGATCATTGTCTTGTTGGAAGACAAATCTCCGTCCCAGTCTCAGGTCTTTTGCAGACTCCATCAGGTTTTCTTCCAGAATGGTCCTGTATTTGGCTCCATCCATCTTCCCATCAATTTTAACCATCTTCCCTGTCCCTGCTGAAGAAAAGCAGGCCCAAACCATGATGCTGCCACCACCATGTTTGACAGTGGGGATGGTGTGTTCAGCTGTGTTGCTTTTACGCCAAACATAACGTTTTGCATTGTTGCCAAAAAGTTCAATTTTGGTTTCATCTGACCAAAGCACCTTCTTCCACATGTTTGGTGTGTCTCCCAGGTGGCTTGTGGCAAACTTTAAACAACACTTTTTATGGATATCTTTAAGAAATGGCTTTCTTCTTGCCACTCTTCCATAAAGGCCAGATTTGTACAATATACGACTGATTGTTGTCCTATGGACAGAGTCTCCCACCTCAGCTGTAGATCTCTGCAGTTCATCCAGAGTGATCATGGGCCTCTTGGCTGCATCTCTGATCAGTCTTCTCCTTGTATGAGCTGAAAGTTTAGAGGGACGGCCAGGTCTTGGTAGATTTGCAGTGGTCGGATACTCCTTCCATTTCAATATTATCGCTTGCACAGTGCTCCTTGGGATGTTTAAAGCTTGGGAAATATTTTTGTGTCCAAATCTGGCTTTAAACTTCTTCACAAGAGTATCTCGGACCTGCCTGGTGTGTTCCTTGTTCTTCATGATGCTCTCTGCGCTTTTAACGGACCTCTGAGACTATCACAGTGCAGGTGCATTTATACGGAGACTTGATTACACACAGGTGGATTGTATTTATCATCATTAGTCATTTAGGTCAACATTGGATCATTCAGAGATCCTCACTGAACTTCTGGAGAGAGTTTGCTGCACTGAAAGTAAAGGGGCTGAATAATTTTGCACGCCCAATTTTTCAGTTTTTGATTTGTTAAAAAAGTTTGAAATATGCAATAAATGTCGTTCCACTTCATGATTGTGTCCCACTTGTTGATTCTTCACAAAAAAATACAGTTTTATATCTTTATGTTTGAAGCCTGAAATGTGGCAAAAGGTCGCAAAGTTCAAAGGGGTCGAATACTTTCGCAAGGCACTGTAGGAAGCCAATTCTAGATTTAACTTTGGATTGGAGATGTTTTATGTGAGTCTGGAAGGCGAGTTTACAGTCTAACCAGACACCTAGGCATTTTTATTTTATTTATTTATTTATTTTTATTTCACCTTTATTTAACCAGGTAGGCAAGTTGAGAACAAGTTCTCATTTACAATTGCGACCTGGCCAAGATAAAGCAATTTGTAGTTGTCCACATATTCTAAGTCAGAACCGTCCAGAGTAGTGATGCTGGACGTGCAGGCAGGTGCAGGCAGTGATCGGTTGAATAGCATGCATTTAGTTTTACTTGTATTTAAGAGCAGTTGGAGGCCACGGAAGGAGAGTTGGCGTTGAAGCTCGTCTGGAGGGTTGTAAACACAGTGTCCAAAGAAGGGCCAGACGTATACAGAATGGTGTCGTCTGCGCAGAGGTGGATCAGACTCACCAGCAGAATCGGCCCAAGAATTGAACCCTGTGGCACCCCCATAGAGACTGCCAGAGACCCGGATAACAGGCCCTCAGGTTTGACACACTGAACTCTGTCAGAGAAGTAGTTAGTGAACCAGGCGAGGCAATCATTTGAGAAACCAATTTACTGTATGACATACTGTACTTTACATATAATATAGGACATACTGAAGGATATACTGTAGGACAGAAAGTATTCAAACCCCTTGACTTGTTCAAAATAAATTGTGTTACAGCCTGAATTCAAAATGGATAAAAAAAAGTTTTTTTAAATACTCACCTGTCTACACACAATCCCCATAATGATAAAGTGAAAACATGTTTTTAGATTTTTTTGTAAATTTATTGAAAATTAAATACATAAATATCTCAAATAAAATCACATTTTATTAGTCACATGAGGCAAATACAACAGGTATTATATATGGAACAGGTTTTCCTCTAGGATGTTGCCTGTGCTTAGCTCCATTCCATTTATTTTTTATCCTGAAAAACTCCCCAGTCCTTAACAATTACAAGCACACTCATAACATGATGCAGCCACCACTATGCTTGAAAATAGGGAGAGTGGTACTCAGTAATGTGTTGTATTAGATTTGCCCCTTATATAACACTTTGTAATCAGGACAAAAAGTGAATTGCTTTGCCAGATGTTTTGGAGTATTACTTTAGTACCTAGTTGCAAACAGGATGCATGTTTTGGAATATGTTTTATTCTTTACAGGCTTCCTTCTTTTCACCATGTCAATCAGGTTAGTATTGTTGATCCATCTTCAGTTTTCTCCTATCACAGCCATTACACTCTGTAACTGTTTTAAAGTCACCATTGGCCTCATGATGAAATCCCTGAGCGGTGTCCTTCCTCTCCGGCAACTGAGTTAGATAGGATGCCTGTATCTTTGTAGTGACTAGGTGTATTGATACATCCAAAGTATAATTAATAACTTTGCCATGCTCAAATGGATATTCAATGTCAGGCACCTACCAATAGGTGCCCTTCTTTGCGAGGTATTGGAAAACCTCCCTGGTCTTTGTGGTTGAATCTGTGTTTGAAATTCACTGCTTGACTGAGGGACCTTACAGACTGTTATATGTGTGGGGTACAGGGTAAAATCATGTTAAACATTATTATTACACACAGAGTGAGTCCATGCAACAAGTATTACTTGTTAAGCAAATGTTTACTCCTGAAAATATGTAGGCTTGCCATAATAAAGGGGTTGAATACTTATTGACTCAAGACATTATAGCTTTTCATTTTTAATACATTTGTAAAACTATAAGAAATAAAATCCACTTTGATATTATGGTATTGTATGTAGGCCAATAATGTAGGACATAATGTAGATATACTGTAGGACATACTGTAGGACATACTCTAGGACATACTGTAGATATACTGAAGGACATACTGTAGGACATACTGTAGTACATACTCTAGCATATACTGTAGATATACTATAGATATACTGTAGGACATACTGTAGATATACTGTAGAACATGCTCTTGCATATACTGTAGGACATACTGTAGATATACTGTAGGGCATACTGTAAATATACTGTAGGATATACTGTAGATATACTATAGATATACTGTAGGACATACTGTAGCTATACTGTAGAACATGCTCTTGCATATACTGTAGGACATACTGTAGATATACTGTAGGGCATACTGTAAATATACTGTAGGATATACTGTAGATATACTGTAGGGCATACTATAGATATACTGTAGGACATACTGTAGATATACTGTAGGACATACTATAGTATATACTGTAGGACATATTGTAGATTTACTGTAGGACATACTGTAGATATACTGTAGGACATACTCTAGCATATACTTGTGGACATACTGTAGATATACTGTAGGACATACTGTAGATATACTGTAGGACATACAGTAGATATACTGTAGGACATACTATAGCATATACTGTAGACATACTGTATATATACTGTAGGACATACTGTAGGACATACAGTAGATATACTATAGGAAATACTGTAGATATACTGTAGGACATACTATAGATATACTGTAGGACATACTGTATGACATACTTCACCAGCAGCATACCACTCTGCATACCACTGCTAGCTTGCTTCTGAAGCTAAGCAGGGTTGGTCCTGGTCAGTCCCTGGATGGGAGACCAGATGCTGCTGGAAGTGGTGTTGGAGGGCCAGTAGGAGGCACTCTTTCCTCTGGTCTAAAAACTATCCCAGGGCAGTGAATGGGGACACTGCCCTGTGTAGGGTGCCATCTTTCGGATGGGAAGTCCTGACTCTCTGAGGTCATTAAAGATCCCATGGCAATTATTGTAAGAGTAGGGATGCTAACCCTGGTGTCCTGGTTCTATTCCCAATCTGGCCCTCAAACCATCATGGTCACCAAATAATCCCCAGTTTATAATTGTCTCATTCCTCTCCCCAGTAACTATTCCCCAGGTTGTTGCTGTAAATGAGAATGTGTTCTCAGTCAACTTACCTGGTAAATAGTGTAGGACATACTGTTTTTATTAGCCTATTGTGCTGTAGCCTTTAGTAACCCACTTGCAGCTTTTGGCATCTTCTCATGACCCTCTGAACAAAGGAACAAATGAGTCACGGTCCAAAGGCACTCATTCTCCGTCCACCAGTGGATCTCCTCCAGGCCTGTAGCTTCCATCAGGGTATTTACAGAGGACATTTGGGGAAATAATAAATCATAAATAAAGTTCAACTTCCATTGTTGAAGCGTTGCTGTACCATTTTGTATTATGTTTTAATACCTTTCTGAAGCTGCGAGTGAGAACCAATTACATTTCATCACTCTGTGATGCGTACTCTCTGTCGAGTGAGAACCAGTTACATTTCATCACTCTGTGATGCGTACTCTCTGTCGAGTGAGAACCAATTACATTTCATCACTCTGTGATGCGTACTCTCTCTCTCTCTCTGTCTCTCTCTCTCTGTCTCTCTGTCTCTCTCTCTGTCAAGTGAGAACCAATTACATTTCATCACTCTGTGATGCGTACTCTCTCTCTCTCTCTGTCTCTCTGTCTCTCTCTCTGTCGAGTGAGAACCAATTACATTTCATCACTCTGTGATGCGTACTCTCTCTCTCTCTCTCTGTCTCTCTGTCTCTCTCTCTGTCGAGTGAGAACCAATTACATTTCATCACTCTGTGATGCGTACTCTCTCTCTCTCTCTGTCTCTCTGTCTCTCTCTCTGTCGAGTGAGAATCAATTACATTTCATCACTCTGTGATGCGTACTCTCTCTCTCTGTGTCTCTCTGTCTCTCTCTCTGTCGAGTGAGAACCAATTACATTTCATCACTCTGTGATGCGTACTCTCTCTCTCTCTCTCTCTCTGTCTCTCTGTCTCTCTCTCTGTCGAGTGAGAACCAATTACATTTCATCACTCTGTGATGCGTACTCTCTCTCTGTCTCTCTCTGTCTCTCTGTCTCTCTCTCTGTCGAGTGAGAACCAATTACATTTCATCACTCTGTGATGCGTACTCTCTCTCTCTCTCTCTCTCTCTCTCTCTCTGACTCTCTGTCTCTCTCTCTGTCGAGTGAGAACCAATTACATTTCATCACTCTGTGATGCGTACTCTCTCTCTCTCTCTCTCTGTGTCTCTCTGTCTCTCTCTCTGTCGAGTGAGAACCAATTACATTTCATCACTCTGTGATGCATACTCTCTCTCTCTCTCTCTGTCTCTCTGTCTCTCTCTCTGTCGAGTGAGAACCAATTACATTTCATCACTCTGTGATGCGTACTCTCTCTCTCTCTCTCTCTGTCTCTCTGTCTCTCTGTCTCTCTCGAGTGAGAACCAATTACATTTCATCACTCTGTGATGCGTACTCTCTCTCGCTGTCTCTCTGTCTCTCTGTCTCTCTGTCTCTCTCTGTCGAGTGAGAACCAATTACATGTCATCACTCTGTGATGCGTACTCTCTCTCTCTCTCTCTCTCTGTCTCTCTGTCTCTCTCTCTGTCGAGTGAGAACCAATTACATTTCATCACTCTGTGATGCGTACTCTCTCCCTCTCTCTCTCTGTCTCTCTGTCGAGTGAGAACCAATTACATTTCATCACTCTGTGATGCGTACTCTCTCTCTCTCTCTGTCTCTCTGTCTCTCTCTCTGTCGAGTGAGAACCAATTACATTTCATCACTCTGTGATGCGTATTCTCTCTCTCTCTCTGTGTCTCTCTGTGTCTCTCTCTGTCGAGTGAGAACCAATTACATTTCATCACTCTGTGATGCGTACTCTCTCTCTCTGTCTCTCTGTCTCTCTCTCTGTCGAGTGAGAACCAATTACATTTCATCACTCTGTGATGCGTACTCTCTCTCTCTCTCTGTCTCTCTCTCTCTGTCTCTCTGTCTCTCTCTCTGTCAAGTGAGAACCAATTACATTTCATCACTCTGTGATGCGTACTCTCTCTCTCTCTCTGTCTCTCTGTCTCTCTCTCTGTCGAGTGAGAACCAATTACATTTCATCACTCTGTGATGCGTACTCTCTCTCTCTCTCTCTGTCTCTCTGTCTCTCTCTCTGTCGAGTGAGAACCAATTACATTTCATCACTCTGTGATGCGTACTCTCTCTCTCTCTCTGTCTCTCTGTCTCTCTCTCTGTCGAGTGAGAACCAATTACATTTCATCACTCTGTGATGCGTACTCTCTCTCTCTCTCTCTCTCTGTCTCTCTGTCTCTCTCTCTGTCGAGTGAGAACCAATTACATTTCATCACTCTGTGATGCGTACTCTCTCTCTGTCTCTCTCTGTCTCTCTGTCTCTCTCTCTGTCGAGTGAGAACCAATTACATTTCATCACTCTGTGATGCGTACTCTCTCTCTCTCTCTCTCTCTCTCTCTCTCTGACTCTCTGTCTCTCTCTCTGTCGAGTGAGAACCAATTACATTTCATCACTCTGTGATGCGTACTCTCTCTCTCTCTCTCTCTGTGTCTCTCTGTCTCTCTCTCTGTCGAGTGAGAACCAATTACATTTCATCACTCTGTGATGCATACTCTCTCTCTCTCTCTCTGTCTCTCTGTCTCTCTCTCTGTCGAGTGAGAACCAATTACATTTCATCACTCTGTGATGCGTACTCTCTCTCTCTCTCTCTGTCTCTCTGTCTCTCTGTCTCTCTCGAGTGAGAACCAATTACATTTCATCACTCTGTGATGCGTACTCTCTCTCGCTGTCTCTCTGTCTCTCTGTCTCTCTCTGTCGAGTGAGAACCAATTACATTTCATCACTCTGTGATGCGTACTCTCTCTCTCTCTCTCTCTCTGTCTCTCTGTCTCTCTCTCTGTCGAGTGAGAACCAATTACATTTCATCACTCTGTGATGCGTACTCTCTCCCTCTCTCTCTCTGTCTCTCTGTCGAGTGAGAACCAATTACATTTCATCACTCTGTGATGCGTACTCTCTCTCTCTCTCTGTCTCTCTGTCTCTCTCTCTGTCGAGTGAGAACCAATTACATTTCATCACTCTGTGATGCGTATTCTCTCTCTCTGTCATGTACTGTCATGTTGTGTCTTGTCTCTGTCCTTTCCCTTCACCCTGTCTCCCTCTGCTGGTCGTTGTTAGGTTACCTTTTCTCCCCCGCTTTCCCCCAGCTGTTCCTTGTCTCCTCTAACTACCCATTCACCCCGTTTCCCACCTGTTCCCTTTTTCCCTCTGATTAGGTCCCTATATCTCTCTCTGTTTCTGTTCCTGTCCTTGTCGGATTCTTGTTTGTTGTGTTTCATGCCTGAGCCAGACTATCGTCATGTTTGCTGTAACCTTGTCCTGTCCTGTCGGAATCTGCCGGTCTATCTGAGCCTACCTATGTTTGGTTATTAAAGAAGCTCTGTTTAAGTTAGTTCGCTTTTGGGTCCTCATTCACTCACCTTAACAGAAGAATCCGACCAAGAATGGACCCAGCGACTTCGGATCCTCTCCACTCAGCCGTCGGGATCCAGGGAGCGATGCTAGGCAGACACGAGCAGGAAGTGTCTGCTGCTCGACATGCCGTTGAGACCCTGGCCACCCAAGTCTCCAACCTCACAGAACAGGTTCACCATCTCCGCCTCGATCCACCGGCCACTTCCAGGGCTTTCGAATCTCCGGAGCCCAGAATCAATAACCCGCCGTGTTACTCTGGGGAGCCCACTGAATGCCGCTCGTTCCTCACCCAGTGTGATATTGTGTTTTCTCTCCAGCCCAACACTTACTCCAGGAGCACTGCTCGTGTCGCCTACGTCATATCTCTCCTTATTGGACGGGCTCGTGAGTGGGGCACGGCAATCTGGGAGGCAAGGGCTGAGTGTACTAACCAGTATCAAGACTTTAAGGAGGAGATGATACGGGTTTTTGATCGATCTGTTTTTGGGGAGGAGGCTTCCAGGGCCCTGTCTTCCCTATGTCAAGGCAATCGATCCATAACAGACTACTCTATTGAGTTTCGCACTCTTGCTGTCTCCAGTGGCTGGAACGAGCCGGCCTTGCTCGCTCGTCTTCTGGAGGGTTTCCGCGCAGAGGTAAAGGATGAGATTCTCTCCCGGGAGGTTCCTTCCAGCGTGGATTCCTTGATTGAACTCGCTATTCGCATTGAGCGACGGGTTGATCTTCGTCACCGAGCTCGTGGAAAGGAGCTCGCGCTCTCCGTCGCCTCCCTCTCCGCATCACTACCATCTTCCTCTGCCGGCTCGGGTGCTGAGCCCATGCAGCTGGGAGGTATCCGCATCTCGACTAAGGAGAGGGAACGGAGAATCACCAACCGCCTCTGTCTCTATTGCGGTTCCGCTGGTCATTTTGTCACTTCATGTCCAGTAAAAGGCCAGAGCTCGTCAGTAAGCGGAGGGCTACTGGTGAGCGCTACTACTCCTGTCTCTCCTTCAAGATCCTGCACTACCTTGTCGGTCCATCTACGCTGGACCGGTTCGTCAGCTTCCTGCAGTGCCTTAATAGACTCTGGGGCGGAGGGCTGTTTTATGGACGAGACCTGGGCTCGGGAACATGACATTCCTCTCAGACAGTTAAAGGAGCCCACGGCCTTGTTCGCCCTGGATGGTAGTCCTCTCCCCAGGATTCAGCGTGAGACGCTACCTTTAACCCTCACTGTTTCTGGTAATCATAGTGAAACCATTTCTTTTTTAATTTTTCGTTCACCTTTTACACCTGTTGTTTTGGGCCATCCCTGGCTAGTTTGTCATAATCCTTCCATTAATTGGTCTAGTAATTCTATCCTCTCCTGGAACGTCTCTTGTCATGTGAAATGTTTAATGTCTGCTATCCCTCCTGTTTCCTCTGTCTCTTCTTCACAGGAGGAGCCTGGTGATTTGACAGGGGTGCCGGAGGAATATCACGATCTGCGCACGGTGTTCAGTCGGTCCAGGGCCACCTCTCTTCCTCCACACCGGTCGTATGATTGTAGTATTGATCTCCTTCCGGGAACCACCCCCCCCCGGGGTAGACTATACTCTCTGTCGGCTCCCGAACGTAAGGCTCTCGAAGATTATTTGTCTGTAGCTCTTGACGCCGGTACCATAGTCCCCTCCTCCTCTCCCGCCGGAGCGGGGTTTTTTTTTGTCAAGAAGAAGGACGGGTCTCTGCGCCCCTGCATAGATTATCGAGGGCTGAATGACATAACAGTGAAGAATCGTTATCCGCTTCCTCTTATGTCTTCAGCCTTCGAGATCCTGCAGGGAGCCAGGTTTTTCACTAAGTTGGACCTTCGTAACGCTTACCATCTCGTGCGCATCAGGGAGGGGGACGAGTGGAAGACGGCGTTTAACACTCCGTTAGGGCACTTTGAATACCGGGTTCTTCCTTTCGGCCTCGCTAACGCTCCAGCTGTCTTTCAGGCATTAGTCAATGATGTCCTGAGAGACATGCTGAACATCTTTGTTTTCGTTTACCTTGACGATATCCTGATTTTTTCACCGTCACTCCAGATTCATGTTCAGCACGTTCGACGTGTCCTCCAGCGCCTTTTAGAGAATTGTCTTTTTGTGAAGGCTGAGAAGTGCACTTTTCATGCCTCCTCCGTCACATTTCTCGGTTCTGTTATTTCCGCTGAAGGCATTAAGATGGATCCCGCTAAGGTCCAAGCTGTCATTGATTGGCCTGTCCCTAAGTCACGCGTCGAGCTGCAGCGCTTTCTCGGCTTCGCGAACTTCTATCGTCGTTTCATCCGTAATTTCGGTCAGGTGGCAGCTCCTCTCACAGCCCTTACTTCTGTCAAGACGTGCTTTATGTGGTCCGTTTCCGCCCAGGGAGCTTTTGATCTCCTCAAGAATCGTTTTACATCCGCTCCTATCCTTGTTACACCTGACGTCTCTAGACAGTTCGTTGTCGAGGTTGACGCGTCAGAGGTGGGCGTGGGAGCCATCCTTTCTCAGCGCTCCCTCTCTGACGACAAGGTCCACCCATGCGCGTATTTTTCTCATCGCCTGTCGCCGTCGGAACGTAACTATGATGTGGGTAACCGCGAACTGCTCGCCATCCGGTTAGCCCTAGGCGAATGGCGACAGTGGTTGGAGGGGGCGACCGTTCCTTTTGTCGTTTGGACTGACCATAGGAACCTTGAGTACATCCGTTCTGCCAAACGACTTAATGCGCGTCAGGCGCGTTGGGCGCTGTTTTTCGCTCGTTTCGAGTTCGTGATTTCTTATCGTCCGGGCTCTAAGAACACCAAGCCTGATGCTTTGTCTCGTCTCTTCAGTTCTTCAGTAGCCTCCACTGACCCCGAGGGGATTCTACCTGAGGGGCGTGTTGTCGGGTTGACTGTCTGGGGAATTGAGAGGCAGGTAAAACAAGCGCTCACTCACACTCCGTCGCCGCGCGCTTGTCCTAGGAACCTTCTTTTCGTTCCCGTTCCTACTCGTCTGGCCGTTCTTCAGTGGGCTCACTCTGCCAAGTTAGCCGGCCACCCTGGCGTTCGGGGTACGCTTGCTTCCATTCGCCAGCGTTTTTGGTGGCCCACCCGGGAGCATGACACGCGTCGTTTCGTGGCTGCTTGTTCGGTCTGCGCGCAGACTAAGTCCGGTAACTCTCCTCCTGCCGGCCGTCTCAGGCCGCTTCCTATTCCCTCTCGACCGTGGTCTCACATCGCCTTAGATTTTGTCACCGGACTGCCTTCGTCAGCGGGGAAGACTGTTATTCTTACGGTTGTCGATAGGTTCTCTAAGGCGGCTCATTTCATTCCCCTTGCTAAGCTTCCTTCTGCTAAAGAGACGGCACAAATCATCATCGAGAATGTTTTCAGAATTCATGGCCTTCCGTCAGACGTCGTTTCGGACAGAGGTCCGCAATTCACGTCTCAATTTTGGAGGGAGTTTTGCCGTTTGATTGGGGCTTCTGTCAGTCTCTCTTCCGGCTTTCACCCCCAGTCTAACGGTCAAGCAGAACGGGCCAATCAGACTATTGGTCGCATCTTACGCAGTCTTTCTTTTCGTAACCCTGCGTCTTGGTCAGAACAGCTCCCCTGGGCAGAATACGCCCACAACTCGCTTCCTTCGTCTGCGACCGGGCTATCTCCTTTTCAGAGTAGCCTCGGGTACCAGCCTCCGCTGTTCTCATCTCAGTTCGCCGAGTCCAGCGTCCCCTCCGCTCAGGCTTTTGTCCAACGTTGCGAGCGCACCTGGAAGAGGGTCAGGTCTGCACTTTGCCGTTATAGGACGCAGACTGTGAGGGCTGCTAATAAGCGTAGAACTAAGAGTCCTAGATATTGTCGCGGTCAGAGAGTTTGGCTCTCCACTCAGAACCTTCCCCTTAAGACGGCTTCTCGCAAGTTGACCCCGCGGTTCATTGGTCCGTTCCGTATTTCTCGGGTCATTAATCCTGTCGCAGTTCGACTTCTTCTTCCGCGATACCTTCGTCGCGTCCACCCGGTCTTCCATGTCTCCTGCATCAAGCCCGTCCTTCGCGCCCCCGCTCGTCTTCCCCCCCCCCCCCCCCATCCTTGTCGAGGGCGCACCCATCTACAGGGTCCGTAGAATTTTGGACATGCGTCCTCGGGGCCGTGGTCACCAGTACCTCGTAGATTGGGAGGGGTACGGTCCTGAGGAGAGGAGTTGGGTTCCCTCTCGGGACGTGCTGGACCGTGCGCTGATCGAGGATTTCCTCCGTTGCCGCCAGGTTTCCTCCTCGAGTGCGCCAGGAGGCGCTCGGTGAGTGGGGGGGTACTGTCATGTACTGTCATGTTGTGTCTTGTCTCTGTCCTTTCCCTTCACCCTGTCTCCCTCTGCTGGTCGTTGTTAGGTTACCTTTTCTCCCCCGCTTTCCCCCAGCTGTTCCTTGTCTCCTCTAACTACCCATTCACCCCGTTTCCCACCTGTTCCCTTTTTCCCTCTGATTAGGTCCCTATATCTCTCTCTGTTTCTGTTCCTGTCCTTGTCGGATTCTTGTTTGTTGTGTTTCATGCCTGAGCCAGACTATCGTCATGTTTGCTGTAACCTTGTCCTGTCCTGTCGGAATCTGCCGGTCTATCTGAGCCTACCTATGTTTGGTTATTAAAGAAGCTCTGTTTAAGTTAGTTCGCTTTTGGGTCCTCATTCACTCACCATAACACTCTCTCTCTGTGTCTCTCTGTGTCTCTCTCTGTCGAGTGAGAACCAATTACATTTCATCACTCTGTGATGCGTACTCTCTCTCTCTGTCTCTCTGTCTCTCTCTCTGTCGAGTGAGAACCAATTACATTTCATCACTCTGTGATGCGTACTCTCTCTCTCTCTCTCTCTGTATCTCTCTCTCTCTGTCTTTCTCCTCTCCCCTCCCCTTCCCTCCTTTCAATTCTCCATTCTCCCCTGTGGAGACAGTGGAGGTCACAGTTCTCTAGCCTCTCTGGACAGTGTGTGTGTACGCTGTGTATATCCATGCATATGTCTGGAAATGTGTGTGTATGCACAAGTGTGTTTGTGTGTTTGCAGGACTTTGATCCCCTCTCCTCCCTTTGCTCTGACCACTCAGGGGGATAGCAGAAGCTTTATCTGAAGAGTATTATTGCAGTAAATGAGATGTCATGGTCAGCTCACCATGAAGCCAGTCTGACCTTCCTTTGACTCACATCTCTCCTGTCTGAAGGTGTGTCATTGAGGCAGAAGCGGAAGGAGAGAGGGAGGGATGGAGGGAGGGGGTGAGAGAGAGGGAGGGAAGGAGGGAGGGAGAGCGAGAGAAAGAAAGGGATGAGATAGGGAGGGAGCAGAAGGAAAAGAGACAGAGAGAGGGAGTGAGAGAGGGAGAGAGGGAGAGAGAGGGAGTGAGAGAGGGAGTGAGAGAGGGAGAGAGAGAGGGAGTGAGAGAGGGAGTGAGAGAGGGAGAGAGAGAGACAGAAAGGAGGCAGGGATGGAAGGAGTTGTAGACCATAAGGAAGAGAAAGGGAGGCAGTGCGGTAGAGAAGAGTGAGCAGAGTGATCTTGGTTTGTGGCAGACTGAGTCTGTTCAGATACTGAGTTTCAGTGTGTGTGACAGAGAGGATCCCAGTTTGTCTACAGTTGAGTTTGAGATGAGATGGACTGAGTGTTCGAGTGTGTTCATGTGTGTGTGTTTGTGTCTAGCTCCACATCAGTCAGAGTGCTGTCTGCTGATAGAATGATGGAGAAAAGTAGCTTCACATCAGTCAGAGTGCTGTCTGCTGATAGAATGATGGAGAATAGTAGCTTCATGCTGTCTGCTGATAGAATGATGGAGAAAAGTAGCTTCACGCTGTCTGCTGATAGAATGATGGAGAATAGTAGCTTCACGCTGTCTGCTGATAGAATGATGGAGAATAGTAGCTTCACGCTGTCTGTTGATATAATGATGGAGAATAGTAGCTTCACGCTGTCTGCTGATAGATTGATGGAGAATAGTAGCTTCACGCTGTCTGCTGATAGAATGATGGAGAATAGTAGCTTCACGCTGTCTGCTGATAGAATGATGGAGAATTGTAGCTTCACGCTGTCTGCTGATAGAATGATGGAGAATAGTAGCTTCACGCTGTCTGCTGATATAATGATGGAGAATAGTAGCTTCACGCTGTCTGCTGATAGAATGGTGGAGAATAGTAGCTTCACGCTGTCTGCTGATAGAATGATGGAGAAAAGTAGCTTCACGCTGTCTGCTGATAGAATGATGGAGAAAAGTAGCTTCACGCTGTCTGCTGATAGAATGATGGAGAATAGTAGCTTCACGCTGTCTGCTGATAGAATGATGGAGAATAGTAGCTTCACGCTGTCTGCTGATAGAATGCCCATTCATGAATTCCCATCTGTGTTTAGAAGTGCAACTGAAGCACAAAATTAGTCTGATGCCGAGCAGAAATTACAATGAGAAGCTTTTTAGATATGCGTTTACAAAACACAGCAAGATATTTATTTTGCATTTGATCTTTCTATGGGATTGAGGTCAGGGCATAGTGATGGCCACTCGAGTACCTTGACGTTTTTTTGTCCTTAAGCCATTTTACCACAACTTTGGAAGTATGCTTGGGGTCATTGTCCATTTGGAAGACCCATTTGCGACCAAGCTTTAACTTCCTGACTGATGTCTTGAGATGTTGCTTCAATATATCCACATAATTTTCCTACCTCATGATGCCATCTATTTTGTGAAGTGCATCAGTCCCTCATGCAGCAAATCACCCCCACAACATGATGATGCCACCCCCGTGCTTCATGGTTGGGATGGTGCTCCTAGACTTGCAAGCCTCCCTCTTTTTACTCCAAACGTAATGATGATCATTATGGCCAAACAGTTCTATTTTTGTTTCATCAGACCAGAGGACATTTCTCCAAAGTGTACGATCTTTGTCCCCTTGTGCAGTTGCAAACCGTACTCTATGCTTTTTAATGTTAGTTTTGAAGCGGTGGCTTCTTCCTTGCTGAGTGGCCTTTCAGGTTATGTCGATATAGGACTCATTTTACTGTGGATATAGATACTTTTGTACCGGTTTCCTCCAGCATCTTCACAAGGTCCTTTGCTGTTGTTCTGGGATTGATTTGCACTTTTCGCACCAAAGTTAATCTCCTGAGTGGTATGACGGCTGCGTGGTCCCATGGTGTTTATACTTGCCTACTATTGTTTGTACAGATGAACGTGGTACCTTCAGGCATTTGGAAATTGCTCCCAAGGATGAAGCAGACTTGTGGAGGTCTACATTTTTTTCTGAGGTCTTGGCTGATTTATTTTGATTTTCCCATGATGTCAAGCAAAGAGGCACTGAGTTTGAAGGTAGGCCTTGAAATACATCCACAGGTACACCACCGATTCACTCAAATTATGTCAATTAGCCCATCAGAAGCCTCTAAAGCCATGACATCATTTTCTGGAATTTTCCAAGCTGTTTAAAGGCACAGTCAACTTAGTGTATGTAAACTTCTGACCCACTGGAATTGTGATACAATGAATTATAAGTGAAATAATCTGTCTGTAAACAATTGTTGGAAAAATGACTTGTGTCATGCACAAAGTAGATGTCCTAACCGACTTGCCAAAACTATAGTTTGTGAACAAGAAATTTGTGGAGTGGTTGAAAAACGAGTTCTAATGACTCCCACCTAAGTGTATGTAAACTTCCCACTTCAACTGTACAGTGCCTTGCGAAAGTATTCGGCCCCCTTGAACTTTGCGACCTTTTGCCATATTTCAGGCTTCAAACATAAAGATATAAAACTGTATTTTTTTGTGAAGAATCAACCACAAGTGGGACACAATCATGAAGTGGAACGACATTTATTGGATATTTCCATCTTTTTTAACAAATCAAAAACTGAAAAATTGGGCGTGCAAAATTATTCAGCCCCTTTACTTTCAGTGCAGCAAACTCTCTCCAGAAGTTCAGTGAGGATCTCTGAATGATCCAATGTTGACCTAAATGACTAATGATGATAATACACAATCCACCTGTGTGTAATCAAGTCTCCGTATAAATGCACCTGCACTGTGATAGTCTCAGAGGTCCGTTAAAAGCGCAGAGAGCATCATGAAGAACAAGGAACACACCAGGCAGGTCCGAGATACTGTTGTGAAGAAGTTTAAAGCCAGATTTGGATACAAAAAGATTTCCCAAGCTTTAAACATCCCAAGGAGCACTGTGCAAGCGATAATATTGAAATGGAAGGAGTATCAGACCACTGCAAATCTACCAAGACCTGGCCGTCCCTCTAAACTTTCAGCTCATACAAGGAGAAGACTGATCAGAGATGCAGCCAAGAGGCCCATGATCACTCTGGATGAACTGCAGAGATCTACAGCTGAGGTGGGAGACTCTGTCCATAGGACAACAATCAGTCGTATATTGCACAAATCTGGCCTTTATGGAAGAGTGGCAAGAAGAAAGCCATTTCTTAAAGATATCCATAAAAAGTGTAGTTTAAAGTTTGCCACAAGCCACCTGGGAGACACACCAAACATGTGGAAGAAGGTGCTCTGGTCAGATGAAACCAAAATGTAACTTTTTGGCAACAATGCAAAACGTTATGTTTGGCGTAAAAGCAACACAGCTCATCACCCTGAACACACCATACCCCCTGTCAAACATGGTGGTGGCAGCATCATGGTTTGGGCCTGCTTTTCTTCAGCAGGGACAGGAAAGATGGTTAAAATTGATGGGAAGATGGATGGAGCCAAATACAGGACCATTCTGGAAGAAAACGTGATGGAGTCTGCAAAAGACCTGAGACTGGGACGGAGATTTGTCTTCCAACAAGACAATGATCCAAAACATAAAGCAAAATCTACAATGGAATGGTTCAAAAATAAACATATCCAGGTGTTAGAATGGCCAAGTCAAAGTCCAGACCTGAATCCAATCGAGAATCTGTAGAAAGAACTGAAAACTGCTGTTCACAAATGCTCTCCATCCAACCTCACTGAGCTCGAGCTGTTTTGCAAGGAGGAATGGGAAAAAATTTCAGTCTCTCAATGTGAAAAACTGATAGAGACATACCCCAAGCAACTTACAGCTGTAATCACAGCAAAAGGTGGCGCTACAAAGTATTAACTTAAGGGGGCTGAATAATTTTGCACGCCCAATTTTTCAGTTCTTGATTTGTTAAAAAAGTTTGAAATATCCAATAAATGTCGTTCCACTTCATGATTGTGTCCCACTTGTTGTTGATTCTTCACAAAAAAATACAGTTTTATATCTTTATGTTTGAAGCCTGAAATGTGGCAAAAGGTCGCAAAGTTCAAGGAGGCCGAATACTTTCGCAAGGCACTGTATATATATATATTTATATTCCGGACTCTGGCATTGCTTGTTCTGATATTTCTTAATGTCGTTCTTTTTGCTTTTTGTATTATGTGCGTATTGTTTTGTTTTGCTAGGCATTATTATTGCACTGTTGGAGCTAAAAACACAAGCATTTCTCTGCTCCTGCGATAACATCTGCAAACCTTTGTACGTAGACAATAAACTTTGATTTGATTTGATTTTGAAGAAGGAGAGAAGGGTGGCAGAGAGAGGTTGAATGAAAAGAGGAAAGGGAGCATACAATGGAGGGAGGGTGAAGTAGGTGAAGGACAGAATAAAGAAGGAAGAGAGATAGAGGTAGAGAAAGAAAGGCGGAGACAGGGAAGGGGCTGTTGCTAGGGACAACAGTACAATAATGAACCGAAGCCTCCCTGCTACACATTCCCTGCTTTATTTTCCTATCTCTTTGTCCTTCCCTGCTCCCACTTTCTTCCCTCACTTTCTCAATTCCCTCCTGCCAACCATTTCTTTTGAACACATCCCTCTCCTCTCCCCAGTCCTTATTGCGTGTCTCTGTATTGCTCCCTCTTCCCCATCTCTGCCTCTCTCCCTTGTTCCCACCCACTCTCAAGCATCTATCCCCCGGCTATTCCCCTTTTCTTCCCTCTGTTCATCAGAGAACCCCAGCTGACGGAAAACCATAACACCCTCCCTCCTTCTCTTGCCCTCTCTTTCCAACTCCATCCTTCCCTCTTTTCCCTCCTTCTCCCTCTCTCTCACTCTCTCCCTCCCTCACCCTCTCTCTTGCTCTCTCGCTCTCTCACTCCCTCTCCCTCTCTCTTTCTCTCTGCTCCCACATGCCTAGGGTTTTTATTTCTGTCAGATTACGGCATCTAGCAGCAAGCTAGAGGAGATTTCCCCTGGCACCTCCCATCCACCGCTCTCTCTCTCCTCTTCTCTCCCATCCACCGCTCTCTCTCTCCTCTTCTCTCCCATCCACCGCTCTCTCTCTCCTCTCCTCTTCTCTCCCATCCACCGCTCTCTCTCTCTTCTCTCCCATCCACCGCTCTCTCTCTCCTCTTCTCTCCCATCCACCGCTCTCTCTCCTCTTCTCTCCCATCCACCGCTCTCTCTCTCTCTCTCCTCTTCTCTCCCATCCTCTGCTCTCTCTCTCCTCTCCTCTTCTCTCCGATCCACCGCTCTCTTTCTCCTCTCTTCTCCTCTTCTCTCCCATCCACCGCTCTCTCTCTCCTCTCTTCTCCTCTTCTCTCCCATCCACCTCTCTCTCTCCCCTCTCCTCTTCTCTTCCATCCACCACTCTCTTTCCTCTCCTGTCCTCTTTTCTCCCTTCCACTGCTCTCTCTCTCCTCTTCTCTCCCATCCACCGCTCTCCTCTCCCATCCACCGCTCTCTCTCTCCTCTCCTTTTCTCTCCCATTCACCACTCTCTCTCTCCTCTCCTCTTCTCTCCCATCCACCTTTCATCCACCTCTCATCCACCACGCTCTCTCTCCTCTCCCATCCACATTTCTCTCTCTCTCTCCTCTCCTCTTCTCTCCCATCCACCACTCTCTCTCTCCTCTCCTCTTCTCTCCCATCCACCGCTCTCTGTCTCCTCTCCTTTTCTCTCCCATCCACCGCTCTCTCTCCTCTCCTCTTCTCTCCCATCTACCGCTTTCTCTCTCCTCTCCTTTTCTCTCCCATCTACCGCTCTCTCTCCTCTCCTTTTCTCTCCCATCTACCGCTTTCTCTCTCCTCTCCTCTTCTCTCACATCTACCGCTCTCTCACTCCTCTCCTTTTCTCTCCCATCTACCGCTCTCTCTCTCCTCTCCTTTTCTCTCCCATCCACCACTCTCTCTCTCCTCTTCCTCTTCTCTCTCATCCACCACTCTCTCTCTCCTCACCTCTTCTCTCCCATCCACCCCTCTCTCTCCTCTTCATTCCTTTCCACCTCACTATCTCTTTCCACTATCATTCCCTCTCTCCTCACCTCTCCACCTCCATCCCTCTTTGACTAATCCAGAGTCCATGCTGCATGCATGTGAATGCTGTTTGGTCAATCACAACACTGTTTTAATAGCTTGTCTGATCTGTCCCTCTCCATTTGTCTTTTTGCAGCTCGTGGTCCTACATCCCAGTGGGTTCTATGCTGTGAGTCTCTACAGCAGTACTGAATCCCAGTAGTCTGGACCACAACCACAAACAACCAGTGACGGCTGTAGGGCCACTCCACTAGACCGAAACTCAACCACAGACCGTTAGAGGACTTCTCCCTGTTCCACTACCTCACTTACCAAAACCACTGTGGCACGGGAGGAAGAGGAGGAAGATAGAAGATCATGCCCAGAAGGAGAGTAAATCATCAGTGAAGAGAAGAGGTCATGCTCCTGGATTAAGAAGACAGACAGACAGCAGACCAAGAGACAGACAGGCAGATCAGGTAAAGGCAAACTGAGCAAACTGTCTTGTTCCTGTTTGTAACGTTATGTTCTAAAGGCTCAGGAACAGCTGTGCAGTGTTAGTTAAGCATCGTTGGATGTTCTCTTCTGTCAGGGTTTGTCAGGGCCCTATTCATTAGGGCACACGGTAAAAAACAAAGACGAGCGTTTCTTATTGGACAAGTTCAGATAGTCCCTCCCTGTTTGTCTGTTTTCTTGCCACTTGGTGCCTAATGTATATGACCCAGATATTTGTAAACCAGTGGGAAACAGTGGCCCTTACATTACCCTAGGGGGTAATTGGGGTTAGGGGTACGGTTCGCCGTGGGGTCAAGGGGTCAAGTTTTCTTTGTCTGGGCTTCACATTAGCTGCCATGTCCTTAACCAGGCGGTAAGGGAGTTTCTGATTGACCTAAGGTGGCCTAAGGGTCTGGGCCTAAGGGTCTGGGCCTAAGGGTCTGGGCCAAGGCAGGTCACGTTACAGTGCCAACTTCAATGACGTTACTTTATTGAGTCCAGCTCTCTTTTTATCACTGGCACACTTCTGGCTCTAGACTCAAGCATTTAGCTCCCTTTTTGAGGAATTGTGTGTGTGTGTGTGTGTGTTTGTGTGTGTGTGTGCGTGGGTGTGTGCGTGTGCGTGTGTGGCTGGTTTGCCCACTTCCTCGTGCCTGTCATTTCACTTTCGAGAGAAAGGCCAACCCACACTGTTCCACCTTCCTAGTCCTTCTGAGATTGGTAAAATTGATGTTTAGTTGGTGGGGCTAGAGGGAAGTCAGATTGATGTTTAGTTGGTGGGCCTAGAGGGAAGTCAGATTGATGTTTAGTTGGTGGGGCTAGAGGGAAGTCAGACTGATGTTTAGTTGGTGGGGCTAGAGGGAAGTCAGATTGATGTTTAGTTGGTGGGGCTAGAGGGAAGTCAGATTGATGTTTAGTTGGTGGGCCTAGAGAGAAGTCAGATTGATGTTTAGTTGGTGGGGCTAGAGGGAAGTCTGATGTTTAGTTGGTGGGGCTAGAGGGAAGTCAGATTGATGTTTAGTTGGTGGGCCTAGAGAGAAGTCAGATTGATGTTTAGTTGGTGGGGCTAGAGGGAAGTCTGATGTTTAGTTGGTGGGGCTAGAGGGAAGTCAGATTGATGTTTAGTTGGTGGGGCTAGAGGGAAGTCAGATTGATGTTTAGTTGGTGGGCCTAGAGGGAAGTCAGATTGATGTTTAGTTGGTGGGGCTAGAGGGAAGTCAGATTGATGTTTAGTTGGTGGGCCTAGAGGGAAGTCAGATTGATGTTTAGTTGGTGGGGCTAGAGGGAAGTCAGATTGATGTTTAGTTGGTGGGCCTAGAGGGAAGTCAGATTGATGTTTAGTTGGTGGGGCTAGAGGGAAGTCAGATTGATGTTTAGTTGGTGGGCCTAGAGGGAAGTCAGATTGATGTTTAGTTGGTGGGGCTAGAGGGAAGTCAGATTGATGTTTAGTTGGTGGGGCTAGAGGGAAGTCAGATTGATGTTTAGTTGGTGGGGCTAGAGGGAAGTCAGATTGATGTTTAGTTGGTGGGCCTAGAGGGAAGTCAGACTGATGTTTAGTTGGTGGGGCTAGAGGGAAGTCAGATTGATGTTTAGTTGGTGGGCCTAGAGGGAAGTCAGATTGATGTTTAGTTGGTGGGGCTAGAGGGAAGTCAGATTGATGTTTAGTTGGTGGGGCTAGAGGGAAGTCAGATTGATGTTTAGTTGGTGGGGCTAGAGGGAAGTCAGATTGATGTTTAGTTGGTGGGCCTAGAGGGAAGTCAGACTGATGTTTAGTTGGTGGGGCTAGAGGGAAGTCAGACTGATGTTTAGTTGGTGGGCCTAGAGGGAAGTCAGATTGATGTTTAGTTGGTGGGCCTAGAGGGAAGTCAGATTGATGTTTAGTTGGTGGGGCTAGAGGGAAGTCAGATTGATGTTTAGTTGGTGGGCCTAGAGGGAAGTCAGATTGATGTTTAGTTGGTGGGCCTAGAGGGAAGTCAGATTGATGTTTAGTTGGTGGGCCTAGAGGGAAGTCAGACTGATGCTTAGTTGGTGGGGCTAGAGGGAAGTCAGACTGATGTTTAGTTGGTGGGGCTAGAGGGAAGTCAGATTGATGTTTAGTTGGTGGGGCTAGAGGGAAGTCAGACTGATGTTTAGTTGGTGGGCCTAGAGGGAATTCAGATTGATGTTTAGTTGGTGGGGCTAGCGGGAAGTCAGACTGATGTTTAGTTGGTGGGGCTAGAGGGAAGTCAGATTGATGTTTAGTTGGTGGGGCTAGAGGGAAGTCAGACTGATGTTTCATTGGTGGGGCTAGAGGGAAGTCAGATTGATGTTTAGTTGGTGGGGCTAGAGGGAAGTTAGATGTTTAGGGGGCTAGAGGGATGTCAGATTGATGTTTAGTTGGTGGGGCTAGAGGGAAGTCAGACTGATGTTTAGTTGGTGGGCCTAGAGGGAAGTCAGATTGATGTTTAGTTGGTGGGGCTAGAGGGAAGTCTGATGTTTAGGGGGCTAGAGGGAAATCAGATTGGTCTGATTCATGTTTAGTTGGTGTGGCTAGAGGGAAGTCTGATGTTTAGGGGGCTAGAGGGAAATCAGATTGGTCTGATTCATGTTTAGTTGGTGTGGCTAGAGGGAAATCAGATTGGTCTGATTCATGTTTAGTTGGTGGGCCTAGAGGGAAGTCAGATTGATGTTTATTTGGTGGGGCTAGAGGGAAGTTAGATTGGTCAGATTCATGTTTAGTTGTTGTGGCTAGAGGGAAGTCTGATGTTTAGGGGGCTAGAGGGAAATCAGATTGGTCAGATTCATGTTTAGTTGGTGTGGCTAGAGGGAAGTCTGATGTTTAGGGGGCTAGAGGGAAATCAGATTGGTCAGATTCATGTTTAGTTGGTGTGGCTAGAGGGAAGTCTAATGTTTAGGGGGCTAGAGGGAAATCAGATTGGTCTGATTCATGTTTAGTTGGTGTGGCTAGAGGGAAGTCAGATTGATGTTTAGTTGGTGGGGCTAGAGGGAAGTCAGATTGATGTTTAGTTGGTGGGGCTAGAGGGAAGTCAGATTGATGTTTAGTTGGTGGGCCTAGAGGGAAGTCAGACTGATGTTTAGTTGGTGGGCCTAGAGGGAAGTCAGATTGATGTTTAGTTGGTGGGGCTAGAGGGAAGTCAGATTGATGTTTAGTTGGTGGGCCTAGAGGGAAGTCAGATTGATGTTTAGTTGGTGGGGCTAGAGGGAAGTCAGATTGATGTTTAGTTGGTGGGGCTAGAGGGAAGTCTGATGTTTAGTTGGTGGGGCTAGAGGGAAGTCTGATGTTTAGTTGGTGGGCCTAGAGGGAAGTCAGATTGATGATTAGTTGGTGGGGCTAGAGGGAAGTCAGATTGATGTTTAGTTGGTGGGGCTAGAGGGAAGTCAGATTGATGTTTAGTTGGTGGGGCTAGAGGGAAGTCAGATTGATGTTTAGTTGGTGGGCCTAGAGGGAAGTCAGATTGATGTTTAGTTGGTGGGCCTAGAGGGAAGTCAGACTGATGTTTAGTTGGTGGGCCTAGAGGGAAGTCAGATTGATGTTTAGTTGGTGGGGCTAGAGGGAAGTCTGATGTTTAGTTGGTGGGGCTAGAGGGAAGTCAGATTGATGTTTAGTTGGTGGGGCTAGAGGGAAGTCAGATTGATGTTTAGTTGGTGGGGCTAGAGGGAAGTCTGATGTTTAGTTGGTGGGGCTAGAGGGAAGTCAGATTGATGTTTAGTTGGTGGGGCTAGAGGGAAGTCAGATTGATGTTTAGTTGGTGGGCCTAGAGGGAAGTCAGATTGATGTTTAGTTGGTGGGGCTAGAGGGAAGTCAGATTGATGTTTAGTTGGTGGGCCTAGAGGGAAGTCAGATTGATGTTTAGTTGGTGGGCCTAGAGGGAAGTCAGATTGATGTTTAATTGGTGGGGCTAGAGGGAAGTCAGATTGATGTTTAGTTGGTGGGCCTAGAGGGAAGTCAGATTGATGTTTAGTTGGTGGGCCTAGAGGGAAGTCAGATTGATGTTTAGTTGGTGGGGCTAGAGGGAAGTCAGATTGATGTTTAGTTGGTGGGGCTAGAGGGAAGTCAGATTGATGTTTAGTTGGTGGGGCTAGAGGGAAGTCAGATTGATGTTTAGTTGGTGGCCCTAGAGGGAAGTCAGATTGATGTTTAGTTGGTGGGGCTAGAGGGAAGTCGGACTGATGTTTAGTTGGTGGGCCTAGAGGGAAGTCAGATTGATGTTTAGTTGGTGGGCCTAGAGGGAAGTCAGACTGATGTTTAGTTGGTGGGGCTAGAGGGAAGTCAGATTGATGTTTAGTTGGTGGGACTAGAGGGAAGTCTGATGTTTAGGGGGCTAGAGGGAAGAATGTGAGCAGCGTGACACTCGGTTTAATTTAGTGCTGTTGTACTCAAGGCCACGCAATCTCTCTCTTTATCCACGCTCACACACACACACATAGTTGGGCATATATCCCTGGATCTTTCGTTGTTAACTGCAGTATCCTGCTGTGTTTGACAGTCGGGGCATAGAGAGAGGGGATGAGTAGCAGTCTTTATTCCTCTACAGCCCTGTATTATCCCATCTCTCTTCTCCTCTAATACCTATTCCAATGGCAGTGCTGTCATTATGGGCTGACAGTAGTATAGAAGACAGCTATTATATTCTGTGGTTTCCTGGGTTGTTTCTGCTTCAGTCTCTGGGGTACAATAAGAGGCATGACAAGGACCTTGTGGTTCTGGTGCTCCCTGCCACTGGGGATCACAAGACATCATCTATTAACACTAGAACCCACTAGAGAGTCCCATTTTGCACATTTTTATGTTATTTAACTTTTATTTAACTAGGCAAGTCAGTTAAGAACTAATTCTTATTTACAATGATGGCCTACCCCATCCAAATCCAGACAACGCTGGGCCAAATGTGTGCCGCCCTATGGGACTCACAATCATGGCCAGTTGTGATACAGCCTGGAATCGAACCAGGGTCTGTAGTGATGCCTCTAGCACTGAGATGCAGTGCTTTAGACCGCTGCACCACTCGGGAGCCCCAGACGCATATCAACCCGCTAGGTGCAGCCCAGCACTTGATAAATAGTGCATCAACTATTAGAAAGGATTCAGTACATGAAGAAATATTTGTGGACGTATATCAATAAAACAACAACAACAACAATAGTTATTTGTTTTGATAGAGTCAAGGATGTGTTTTGTATAATTCTACAAAGTCCTAGAAAAAACGTAGGTCTATAGCCGATGTTAGTTTCCCTTCCAGTAAAACCATTATGTGTAATCCATTTGTAACGCTTGTCGTCTGGGGAAAGAGAGGAGGACCAAAACGCAGCGTGATGATTATCCATTTTAATAGAATACTTTAACAACGAACAATAAACCAATAAACCGACAAACTGACCGAAGACGAAACCGTCCCGTAACGTGAACACAGGAAACAGGAACAATCACCCACAACCCAAAACAGGCTACCTAAATATGGTTCTCAATCAGGGACAACGATTGACAGCTGCCTCTGATTGAGAACCATACCAGGCCAAACACAGAAACAGAAAATCATAGACAAACTAACATAGACAACCCACCCAACTCACGCCCTGACCCTACTAAAACAAAAGAGAAAACAAAGGAACTAAGGTGACACCGTTGGTCAGTTGATTTGTAGATGGGGCAGTAATAGAGTTATAGTGCTGAATAAAGACCAGTTAAAGACCAGCTTCTTCTGACAAGTGGAAGGTAAAAGATCAGATTAATATAAGGTGTACATGTTAAATGATTTGCTGTATTCCTCAACAAAAGCACCAGTGCAGAAACAACTGTAATGAATTGCATTAAATTAAAGCATATTTTAATTGTACGTTTATTATGTTGCTAGTTTTTGCCTCGTAGCCAGAGCAATGCTGCTGTGTGTGTGGTCATGTGCTTAATGCAGGGAGAGCACGGATATTCTTGGAAAAAGTGACATTTGCAAATAGAGCTGCACCTCTTGAATTATGAGAGTTATTGTAGAAATATCAGAATATGCTCTTTATGATACTATATCAAAATATAAATGATTTACCTGCATGTGACTGAAGAAGGATTTTGATAAATGTATGATCTTTTCCTGCATCTGTAAATGTTTTCCCTGCATCTGTAAATGTTTTCCCTGCATCTTTTCCCTGCATCTGTAAATGTTTTCCCTGCATCTGTAAATGTTTTCCCTGCATCTGTAAATGTTTTCCCTGCATCTGTAAATGTTTTCCCTGCATCTGTAAATGTTTTCCCTGCATCTTTTCCCTGCATCTGTAAATCGCGCCCATCTCTTCAGGTACAATTTGACAACTGATAGGCCCAATATTGTCACTCATCAGATTATTGTCAATTTAATATTGTCTATAGGCTAACTCTTATTATGTGTGAAATTAGTTTTGGTGTAGTTTGCTGTGCAGTGTGTAGCGGGTGAGATGAGTCAGGCGCAGGACAGCAGAAATGAGTAATGAAATCAATTTTACTCAATAATATAACAATACACGTCGTATAAATACAAGGTCACAAACACAGACCGCAATACAATAAACAAACACTCACAAACAAACATAGGGGAACAGAGGGTTAAATAATGAACATGTAATTGGGGAATTGAAACCAGGTGTGATAAGACAAAGACAAAACAAATGGAAAATGAAAAGTGGATCGGCGATAGCTAGAAGGCCGGTGACGTCGACCGCCGAACGCCGCCCGAACAAGAAGAGGGACCGACTTCGGTGGAAGTCGTGACACGCTCATCAAGTTGGATAGAGTCAAGGATATGTTTTGCATTATTCTAAATGCCTTCTGCAACACACAGCATGTTTTCATTTCCCTAACAATACATTAGTAATAGAGTTATAGTAAATAAAACAGTCCCATGACAGCATCTTTTACAAAGTCAAACGTAAAAGAGAATGTTATCAACCAGCAAGTTGTTTGCTTCTGATAAAAAGGCATAACACAAACTGATCCTTACACTATTCTTTCTAAATTAAATCAACCTCTTCACCCTTCTTTTCATTAAGTTAGGCCTCATTTAAATTAAATCAACCTCTTCACCCTCCTTATCATTCAGTTAGGCCTCATTTAAATGAAATCAACCTCTTCAACCTCCTTATCATTCAGTTAGGCCTCATTTAAATGAAATCAACCTCTTTACTCTCCTTATCATTCAGTTAGGCCTCATTTAAATGAAATCAACCTCTTTACTCTCCTTATCATTCAGTTAGGCCTCATTTAAATGAAATCAACCTCTTCACCCTCATCATTCAGTTAGGCCTCATTTAAATGAAGTCAACCCCTTCACCCTCCTTATCATTCAGTTAGGCCTCATTTAAATGAAATCAACCTCTTCACCCTCATCATTCAGTTAGGCCTCATTTAAATTAAGTCAACCCCTTCACCCTCCTTATCATTCAGTTAGGCCTCATTTAAATGAAATCAACCTCTTCACCCTCATCATTCAGTTAGGCCTCATTTAAATGAAGTCAACCCCTTCACCCTCCTTATCATTCAGTTAGGCCTCATTTAAATGAAGTCAACCCCTTCACCCTCCTTATCATTCAGTTAGGCCTCATTTAAATGAAATCAACCTCTTCACCCTCCTTATCATTCAGTTAGGCCTCATTTAAATGAAGTCAACCCCTTCACCCTCCTTATCATTCAGTTAGGCCTCATTGAAATGAAATCAACCTCTTCACCTTCCTTATCATTCAGTTAGGCCTCATTTAAATGAAGTCAACCCCTTCACCCTCCTTATCATTCAGTTAGGCCTCATTTAAATGAAGTCAACCCCTTCACCCTCCTTATCATTCAGTTAGGCCTCATTTAAATGAAATCAACCTCTTCACCCTCCTTATCATTCAGTTAGGCCTCATTTAAATGAAGTCAACCCCTTCACCCTCCTTATCATTCAGTTAGGCCTCATTTAAATGAAATCAACCTCTTCACCCTCCTTATCATTCAGTTAGGCCTCATTTAAATGAAATCAACCTCTTCACCCTCCTTATCATTCAGTTAGGCCTCATTTAAATGAAATCAACCTCTTCACCCTCCTTATCATTCAGTTAGGCCTAATTTAAATGAAATCAACCTCTTCACCCTCCTTATCATTCAGTTAGGCCTCATTTAAATGAAATCAACCTCTTCACTCTCCTTATCATTCAGCTAGGCCTCATTTAAATGAAATCAACCTCTTCACTCATTTAAATTCACTTGTGAAGTAAGGTGCACAATTATTGCCCATTCCTCCATTTGTCATTCATTCAGTGAGGAGAGAGAGAGATGCATTAGGACCTAGCTGGGTAGCAACGTCCTACAGCGTATTGTCTTGGCAGGTTAAGTTTAGGAATAGGTGTGAAAAAACGGTAATAAGGTCATTTCAAAAATCTGACAAATGAGCTGTGTAAAATACTAACATTTAGGAAAAGTCGGGGAAGGAGCAGGCATAGCTTTTTTTTGACAGATTTTTTAAATTTACAAAATCAAAGGCTAGTGACCGTTGGCCTATGGCGGTTCTAGTGTTAATGGATGTGTATTAGTATGGAGGGGTGAGAAGTGGTCTGGGGGGGGGGGGTTCCAGACACAATGTTACAGCTGTACGGCTAGTCAGGCTTACAAAGCACTCATCCCTCACCTTCTATCCCTCTCTTTCTATATCCTCCCTTATTCTCCTTCTCTCTTCTCTCTCTCTAGCTCTCTGTCAGTGTCTGTCTGCACAACTCTGTGATCTGTATGTAATGAGAGTTTTATGTTTTATTTTTTTAAAGAGGATTGGTGAGTGGCCCCGACGGTGCAGACTGAAGCTGTGTGTGTATTAAACCATACGAGTGACGCCTAGATAACACCCTCCGTAGCCATAGTGTGTGTGTGTGTGTGCGTTTGTTTATCGGGGTGGCGGTAGCCTCAAGGTTAGAGAGGCGGGCTGATAACTTGAATGCTGTAGGTTCCAGCCCCCAGGAGAACCTGCAGGAATATCAGAGAGAGGGAGGCTTACCGGCTTCAATACCCCTGTATACTTAGCAAGGCACTTTACCCATAAGTGCTATCGAATGCCGTTTGGGTCAGTACCCATCTCATTATCTGATGTGTCAAATAAGCTTATTGACCAATCAGGATTTTAATATGACTTCACGTCACATAATAATTGAACACGTACATTCATTGTTTACGTAGTGATTACACTACCACTTGTATTTCATATGTCAGAGTGATTAAGTGGAACATACATTGTGCTATGATGCCTGTGAAGTTTAGTCTGGCTCAGCTACCGCGGCCCCACGAGGCAGACACACTCTTCCCCAAACTCTGGAACTGCTAGTCAGAAAAAAGCTATTGATCTATGCAAACATAGTTCTCCCCCCAAAACACAACCAAAACCAACTGCAAATGCATCCAACAAGTTTGTAGAGTCACAAGCTTGATATAGTCACTGCGTCCAAGGATATGGGGTCCAAGAATCATTTGCATTCATTTCTAACGGTAAAACAGATGAAAATATCCTGAAATAAAAAGGGACATTCTGTAGTGTCGCCTCATATAAAACATTTCATCTCAAATCAAAATGCTGGAGTATAGAGCCAAATTAAACGTTTTAGCTTCACTGTCCAAATAAATCCGTATGGGAGTGTATAATGCTACATGTGTCCTTGGAGTTCTTTGATATAACAAAAGGTCATTCATTTGTTGTAGTTCTTTTTTTTTGTGTGCTTGCTTCAGCAAGGTTAGGGTGCTGACATATAGCTTTTTGAAACCATTACTTTTTGTCCTCCCCAAAACCTCCCATTCACTTCAATGTTACGTCTTCAACATTCTGAACCTCCCATCCACTTCAATGTTATGTCTTCAACATTCTGAACCTCCCATCCACTTCAATGTTATGTCTTCAACATTCTGAACCTCCCATCCACTTCAATGTTATGTCTTCAACATTCTGAACCTCCCATCCACTTCAATGTTACGTCTTCAACATTCTAAACCTCCCATCCACTTCAATGTTATGTCTTCAACATTCTGAACCTCCCATCCACTTCAATGTTATGTCTTCAACATTCTGAACCTCCCATCCACTTCAATGTTATGTCTTCAACATTCTGAACCTCCCATCCACTTCAATGTTATGTCTTCAACATTCTGAACCTCCCATCCACTTCAATGTTACGTCTTCAACATTCTAAACCTCCCATCCACTTCAATGTTATGTCTTCAACATTCTGAACCTCCCATCCACTTCAATGTTATGTCTTCAACATTCTAAACCTCCCATCCACTTCAATGTTACGTCTTCAACATTCTGAACCTCCCATCCACTTCAATGTTATGTCTTCAACATTCTGAACCTCCCATTCACTTCAATGTTACGTCTTCAATATTCTAAACCTCCCATCCACTTCAATGTTACGTCTTCAACATTCTGAACCTCCCATCCACTTCAATGTTACGTCTTCAACATTCTAAACCTCCCATCCACTTCAATGTTATGTCTTCCACATTCTAAACCTCCCATCCACTTCAATGTTACACCTTCAACATTCTAAACCTCCCATCCACTTCAATGTTACGTCTTCAACATTCTAAACCTGCCATTGTTCAATCAGCTATGACATCACACATTTTAGCTACTGTTAGCCTTTCATGTACAGAAAAGAATAGAATAGAATAACTATATTTTTCCCTTGAGGGAACTTCATTTTTTGGTAAGAGGTGGCACCTCTCTATCCATCCCTTCAAACATGTCATTATGAATTCTAATGGAATTATTGATTCGATGTTGTCTGTAGAACTGACTCATAGTTAAAACACAGAAACTGGGGTTTATAATGTCAGAAACGTACTCTAGGGGTGTGTATGGATTCAGAGAGGATGGAGTGTTCAGTTATTTAAACACTGTCACAGTCCAATAGTTGCACAGTTACACACCGTGTATCTGATTGTATTGTGTGTTTGTTTGATACCAGCTTGTCTAATTTCTAATTTGCCCATGATGATTAACTGTTTTTTAGTTTTGAATGGGATACCATTTACTCTTTCGTTCTCCTATTCTGTCTCTCTTTCTCCTGTTCTCTCTACTGTTGTAATTCAGTCCAGTTGAGTTTCATGTGAGGCCTGGTTGCTCCATACAGAACATCTGTGAGTGTCAGTGATGCTATGAGAGATGAGAGGTAGAGAGATGAGAGATATAGAGAGGTCAGTGACTCCTCTCTCCACTACCAGTCTTTGAGCACGTTAGAGTCACTATCTACTAAACTTTAACCATGCGCAGAAGGAGAAACAGAGGGAGGAAGAGAAGGAGAAGGATAGAGGGAAAATGTGTCTATACAGTGCATTCGGAAAGTATTCAGACCACTTGACTTTTGTTAGGTTACAGCCTTATTCTAAAATTGATTAAATCGTTTTTCCCCCCTCATCAATCTACACACAATACCCCATAATGACAAAGCAAAAACAAGTTTTTACACATTTTTGCAAATGGAAATGAAAAACTGAAATACCACATTTACATAAGTATTCAGTCCCTTTACTCAGTACTTAGTTGAAGCACCTTTGGCAGCGATGACAGTATTATGTCTTCTTGGGTATGACGCTACAAGTTTGGCACACCTGTATGTGGGGTGTTTCTCCCATTTTTGTATTATTCTATATTTTTTTTTTATTTGACCTTTATTTAACTATTTAATTTATTTATTTTATTATTTACCCCGGCCAATCTTCTCTGCAGATCCTCTCAAGCTCTGTCAGGTTGGATGGGGAGCGTTGCTACACAGCAATTTTCAGGTCTCTCCAGAGATGTTCGATCGGGTTCAAGTCCTGATTTGGGTTGTGCACTAATTTGTTCTAACTCTCTCTCTCTCCCTCTACCTCTCCCCCTCAATCTCTCTCTCTCTCTCTCTCTCTCTCTCTCTCTATCTCTCTCTCAATTCAATTCAAGGGTCTCTCTCTCGCTCTCCCTCTACCTCTCCCCCTCAATCTCTCTCTCAATTCAATTCAAGGGTCTCTCTCTCGCCCCTCCCTCTCTCTCTCTCTCTCTCTCTCTCTCTCCCTCTCTCTCTCTCTCTCTCTCTCTCTCTCTCTCTCTGTGTGTGTGTGTGTGCTATATGAATCAGACCTGGGTTCAAATACAATTTCAAATATCTCAATTACTGTCACATATATTTGAAGTAAGTATTCAGATCTCTGTATTTTTAAAAGAGTAATTGAATATTGGCATGTATTTGGAAATACACTTGAAAAGTCTATACTCAAATATTCAAATGCACTGATTAATTTATACTCCCATGCATTTAACCTAGGTATTTGAAAATAGTATTTCAAATAAGTTTTTGAAAATAATTTCAAATTGTAGGTTACTTCTAGTAAATTATTTTAAAATACTTCCAATAGAAGTAATTGATTCAGGCAACACGATTTAAAAATACTCTAATACACCGAAAATAGTATTTAAATAACAAGTGCTGTAATACACATGTATTTGAACACAGATCTGTCACAATGTAAAGGGTTTGCCGTGGATTTGACAGTAACTTACTGGCAGCTCAGTAAAATTCTGTATTTCATATTACAGTACACATCTTGTAATATAAACACGGTATCAAAGAAAGTACTGTGTAATGACACACAGTACAATAACAGTTACTGTACTACTCTACCACAACCAGAATGAATGAATGAAGCCAATTCGTTGAGGGTAGGGGTTTGTATTTCACAGTATCATACTTTACAGAGGTAAAGTGTTTACACATGACAGCATATGAATGAATATTTGGTGTTTTATATTATCTGCACTTGTAGAGGCCTTAACAAAGGCATCCAGACTGTCAGTGACTACAGGGCCAAACAGACCAAAACGACATGGCAAATCTTGCTGCCACTCCAATCTGTTCCCTATACATTCTAAATGGATGGGGCACTATAACCACATAGTTGCTGAATTGGTACAACATTATCACCATCGGGTGCAACGAATATAGCCTCTTACAAGGCATGCCACAAAATATGTTAATGAGCCAGAAACAACAATACCATGCACCCACTAGTGGTCAAAAGGTTTTTAGCAATTCAAAGATTCGGTATGGTACTGTATTCTCTGGGGTGGAATTACAGTACATTCGAAATACAGCAATTCTTTCCCCGCTGTTAAGAGAATTATGTTCTCAATGTTCACGAGAACTCTTTCCTGTTGTTAGTTTCACTGTGGTCACAAGTTGCCTGTTAACATTTCCTATTTTCCTATGCACAAACATTCTTCATCATTATACAGAGACAGGGTAGAATTCTGTTAGATATAGTCCTATCATTACTTTAAAACGTATACATCATTTAGTCATTATACATAAAATTCATAACACCCGCCCCCCCAAAATTTCCCACAATGCACCATCTTTTACAGTATGTAAATTATGTCACAGTAGCAACACAGGAGTGCTGCAGCTTTCCCTGTCAGACAGTCTCTATCTCTCTCTATCTACCCCTCTCTCTCTCATGCATACATGCACACACACACGCAGAGAGTAAAGGCGGCCTGATATGTCAGGAAGCAGAATAGGGGTATGCAGTGGTTGAATGTACGTGATGGGTGGAGCGAGGGGAATAGTAAAGAGAGGGAGAGAGTAGAGATGGAAGGGTCATGGGGTAAGAGGTGAAATGGTGAGGCGGAGGACTGTGAAAGGGGAGGAGAGGGCAACTTCAAAAGCTGTGAATGAAAAAAAAGAGGGAGAGGGGGATTGAGAACATGGCTCAGGCAAACAGGATAAAAAGGTTGAATTATCCTAGAGAGAGAGAGAAAGGGAAATAGTGAGACAGACAGAGAGAGAGAGAAAGGGAAATAGTGAGACAGACAGATAGAGAGAGAGAGAAAGGGAAATAGTGAGACAGAGAGAGAGAGAGAAAGGGAAATAGTGAGACAGACAGAGAGAGAGAGAAAAGGAAATAGTGAGACAGACAGAGAGAGAGAGAGAGAAAGGGAAATAGTGAGACAGACATATAGAGAGAGAAAGGGAAATAGTGAGACAGACAGAGAGAGAGAGAAAGGGAAATAGTGAGACAGACAGATAGAGAGAGAGAGAAAGGGAAATAGTGAGACAGACAGATAGAGAGAGACAGACAGAATGACAGAGAGACAGATGCAGCCACAGAAAGTGAGATCGTGCAAATGAGGTAGAGGCCAGAAAAACACAAAATAACACAAAGAGTTAAAAATAGAACAAAAACACAAACGAGAACTTAACAGTTGGAAATATATTGTGGTAGTTCTCACCATCTGTTAAATATTCTGCATGACAACAGGCCTGGGGAGATGAACTCCATTCATAGTACTTGTCTTTGGTACAGTGTGGGCCTTTAGAGTACGGTTCAGTGGGTATGTTCTGAAACACATGCTGTGTTTGTATGTAATAAACAATGTGTCTGAGTGGTAGCTATATTTTATAGCATGTGGATTGTTGGTATATTTTCAATGCACTAGTTTTTCTCTCTCATCTTATGTTCCCTCCATTCTTTCCCCTTCACCATCTTTGTCTCTCTTTTCTGCCACATCCCTCCCTCCCTCTGTTCTTTGTAGTGTAGATCCTGTTGTCAGGTCTCTAATGAAGTAGCAACCTTGCTGTAATTAGGGACGTCTTGGGCTGCTTTGACAAGTGGGAAAACAGTCATCCACTCTGTGTGTGATTTATTTTGATTTAACTAGGCAGGTCAGTTAAGAACAAACTCTTATTTACAATGACGTCCTACCCTGGCCAAACCATGGACGACGCTGGGCCAATTGTGCGTTGCCCTATGGGACTCCCAATCACGGCTGGTTGTGATACAGCCTGGAACCGAACAAGGGTCTGTAGTGATGCCTCTAGCACTGAGATGAGGTGCCTTAGACCGCTGCGCCACTCTGGAGTGTGTGCATATACTGTATGCATTTTGTGTGCCTGGGTTTATGTGTTGCAGCGTCAGTGTTTGTCCTAGTCTGCAGCCCTGACCCGTGTGTGTGTGTGTGTGTGTGTGTGTGTGTGTGTGTGTGTGTGTGTGTGTGTGTGTGTGTGTATGGGGGGCTGGGTATATTCTCTGTCACACACACACACACACACACACACACACACACACACACACACACACACACACACACACACACACACACACACACACACACACACACACACACGGGTCAGGGCTGCAGTCATGGTGTCTTGTAAGACCCTCTCCCCTACTGCCAGCCCTGCAGTCCTCTGTCATCCCTCCCTCCCACGCAGACCAACACATGCCACACAGCAGAGAACATATCAACACACATCACACAGCAGAGGATGGACGACAGAACAGGGGGAGGATGAAAGGAGAGAGACGAGGCCCTGAATGTAGAAAGAGAGAGGAAAAAGATACGTAGGCTGAGAAGACAGGAAAATAGAGAGAAAGGACAAGAGAACATAGAAAATGGCAAGAGATGAAGAGAGAGAGAGAGAGGAAGGAAAGAGTGAGAGGAGATAGGGAGGACAGAGAGAGGAGAGAGGGAGACACAGAGAGACAGAGAGCATAGTGAGCTATCTTGTGTTAGACTTGTACAGTAGTACACAGAGCTAACCCACACAGGCGGGCAGACATCCCCAGCAGCTCACAGCAAAGAGAGGAACAGAGAGGAGCTCTCACACTGAGAATCATCCATGAGGAAATAGAGAGAGAGGGACACAGAGAGACAGAGAACATTAGTCCTGACATTTGAAAACTACATCTACGTTCTCTTCTAAAATAATTCAAGGAACAATGTGTGAAAATGTGTACGGATGTGTTTGATCGTCTGATTGCATCATCGGTGTGTTTGTGCGTGTGTGTTGCATGCCAAGAGAAATAGAGTGCGAGGTTGCATCAGGGATGGGCAACTCCTGTCCTTGGGGGCCTGATTGGTGTCACACCTTTACAAAGCCACAGCGGACACACCTGACTCCGATAATCAACTAACTTCAGTTTAGAATGTAATTAGTTTAATCAGCTGTTTGCTAGGGATGGGGGGGGAAGTGTGACCCCACTACGGTCCACAAGGACTGGACTTGCCCATCCCTGGGTTAGATGGAGCGAGACAATGATATGGAAGGGAAGAGAGATAGAGTGGGAGAAGAAGAGAGAGAGAGGTAGAATTGAGCTCCCTTCTACTGTAGTATGAAGTGAGCCGTGAGCCGTGACGTTACGTAAAGTGACCTATCTTTCCTGTAATCAGATCAGCCGCTGGCAGAATAATCCTGAAACAACTGCAAAACAACACAGAATTCAGCCAGCCAAAGAAGAGAACCAGACAGAGAGAACAATCCCCCACATTAAATCTGTGCATTAAAATGTGCCAGGATCACAGAGCACTGCAGTTCCCTGAGCCGCGTGTGTGTGTGGTGAGGATTAATGTACAGTTTTTGTCTGTGAGTGTGTGTGTGTGTGTGTGTGCCTTGTTCTGTGTGTATGTACTTAACTTGCATGTTTGTGTGTGTGAGAGTGTGTGTGTGGACCAGAGCTTGATTCTGTTCAAATGACCACGTTCGAGTGCATCCCTCACTCTCTCGCCATATACTCCATCCATCGGCCCCTCCTACATCCCTCGCTCTCTCGCCATCCCCTCCATCCGTCGGCCCCTCCCACATTCCTCGCTCTCTCGCCATCCCCTCCATCCATCGGCCCCTCCTACATCCCTCGCTCTCCCGCCATCCCCTCCATCCGTCGGCCCCTGCCACATCCCTCTCTTTTCCCCCATTTTCCGTACATTCAGTCCTACACAGTGTTCCAGAACATTCTGAGAGCACTGATTTCCCACATTTATTTTGAATTGAGAGTCAAGGTTTCCAGAAGTATCATGTCCTTAGCATCAAATGTAATATTCTCCTAGAAAATGATACATTCAGGTTGTGCTAGCGATAAACGTACCATGTCTTCAACATCAAATGTAATATTCTCCTAGAAAATGATACATTCAGGTTGTGCTAGCGATAAACGTACCATGTCTTCAACATCAAATGTAATATTCTCCTAGAAAATGATACATTCAGGTTGTGCTAGCGATAAACGTACCATGTCCTTAACATCAAATGTAATATTCTCCTAGAAAATGATACATTCAGGTTGTGCTAGCGATAAACGTACCATGTCTTCAACATCAAATGTAATATTCTCCTAGAAAATGATACATTCAGGTTGTGCTAGCGATAAACGTACCATGTCCTTAACATCAAATGTAATATTCTCCTAGAAAATGATACATTCAGGTTGTGCTAGCGATAAACGTACCATGTCCTTAACATCAAATGTAATATTCTCCTAGAAAATGATACATTCAGGTTGTGCTAGCGATAAACGTACCATGTCCTTAACATCAAATGTAATATTCTCCTAGAAAATGATACATTCAGGTTGTGCTAGCGATAAACGTACCATGTCCTTAACATCAAATGTAATATTCAGCGAGGAAACGATCATTTCTGCATAAAGTGTGTGTTAGCTAAAGTGTCATGTCCTCAACTTCAAATCAATTATTGAGGGGGAAATAAAATCTTAAATAAAAAAAGACCTATGGCAACCCCTCAACATCAAATAGGAACATTATCATTTTTGCAGAACGTTACACAAGCTCATTTTCCAATTGCTGTGTGCATTTGTGTATGTGCTTGCATGTGTGTGTGTGTGTGTGTGTGTGTGTGTGTGTGTGTGTGTGTGTGTGTGTGTGTGTGTGTGTGTGTGTGTGTGTGTGTGTGTGTGTGTGTGTGTGTGCATTTGTGTATGTGCTTGCATGTGTGTGTGTGTGTGTGTGTGTGTGTGTGTGTGTGTGTGTGTGTGTGTGTGTGTGTGTGTGTGTGTGTGTGTGTGTGTGCATTTGTGTATGTGCTTGCATGTGTGTGTGTGTGTGTGTGTGTGTGTGTGTGTGTGTGTGTGTGTGTGTGTGTGTGTGTGTGTGTGTGTGTGTGCATGTGCATGTGCATGTGTGTACGTGTGCGCTCTTGCACTGGAGTTCCTGAAAATGTGTGTGTCTGAAATGGCCCAGGGAACTGTGATTCTCAGGGTGTGTTTGTTCCTGCTCTTTCTGTGTTTGTAGATGAATGTCCTGTATTGACTGTTAATATCAGTGGTCTGGTAGACACCAGGGTGTTTGTTGATAGACGGACATTTGGACCACTGTTGTGTATCTATGATTCGGTATGATTTGACTTGGATGGAGGACAGGCACTGTGGTGATTATTTGAGTTGCATCTATTTGGGTAGGAGACAGTGGCAACGGGCTGGTAAAGCAGTACTTGTGGAATGGATGGCAGACGTACGGTTGGGCTGGAATAAAATACACTTTTTGGAGCTATGGCCAATCTAAACATCCTTGTGACCTGCCTGATATCGTTTCTAACCAGAGCCCAGGCATTAGCCGACAGCGGCCCATTCATCACTTTGAATATCACTACAAAATGACCTTCCTCCAATGGGACTTCTTCCAAGTAGGACATATAGTTGTGCCTAGTGGGGAAAGTGGAACGTGATAGCATCCTTAGTACAACACTGGGGACCTTGTTATGCAATTTTGACCTTTTGGCATAATTACTGAGGAGTTAGCCTAACAGAACAGGCCCATGGTTGTGATTCCAAATCCCAGTTGGGCTACCCTCCACCTTTGCGGTAGCACAGCCCTATTCTACTTTCACTGTCTTTAATGGGACATCCCACTCCTGGATTAAAATGCTCAATGGCCCCTCAATGTTACCAGACATAGACCTATTCTAGTCTCTCCTGTCTCGATATGGGACGCCCCACATAGAGGAGTAACTGATGATGAAAGTGGAGCATGTTAACTATAAGAGGAACAGAAGGCCGTCTGAGACCTAGCCTCAACATTATTTTAGACCTGGGAAGCGTGTCAGGGTTACTGTCTAGAAGGAGAGCAACAGGGTTATCTGCTCTATAGCTACAGTGTGCACCATATTTTATTTTTTTTAAATTTTATTTCACCTTTATTTAACCAGGTAGGCTAGTTGAGAACAAGTTCTCATTTGCAACTGCGACCTGGCCAAGATAAAGCATAGCAGTATAAGCAGACAACACAGAGTTACACATGGAGTAAACAATTAACAAGTCAATAACACAGTAGAAAACAAAGGGGGAGTCTATATACAATGTGTGCAAAAGGCATGAGGTAGGCGAATAATTACAATTTTGCAGATTAACACTGGAGTGATAAATGATCAGATGGTCATGTACAGGTAGAGATATTGGTGTGCAAAAGAGCAGAAAAATAAATAAATAAAAATAGTATGGGGATGAGGTAGGTGAAAATGGGTGGGCTATTTACCAATAGACTATGTACAGCTGCAGCGATCGGTTAGCTGCTCAGATAGCTGATGTTTGAAGTTGGTGAGGGAGATAAAAGTCTCCAACTTCAGCGATTTTTGCAATTCGTTCCAGTCACAGGCAGCAGAGTACTGGAACGAAAGGCGGCCAAATGAGGTGTTGGCTTTAGGGATGATCAGTGAGATACACCTGCTGGAGCGCGTGCTACGGGTGGGTGTTGCCATCGTGACCAGTGAACTAAGATAAGGCGGAGCTTTACCTAGCATGGACTTGTAGATGACCTGGAGCCAGTGGGTCTGGCGACGAATATGTAGCGAGGGCCAGCCGACTAGAGCATACAAGTCGCAGTGGTGGGTGGTATAAGGTGCTTTAGTGACAAAACGGATGGCACTGTGATAGACTGCATCCAGTTTGCTGAGTAGAGTGTTGGAAGCCATTTTGTAGATGACATCGCCGAAGTCGAGGATCGGTAGGATAGTCAGTTTTACTAGGGTAAGCTTGGCGGCGTGAGTGAAGGAGGCTTTGTTGCGGAATAGAAAGCCGACTCTTGATTTGATTTTCGATTGGAGATGTTTGATATGAGTCTGGAAGGAGAGTTTGCAGTCTAGCCAGACACCTAGGTACTTATAGATGTCCACATATTCTAGGTCGGAACCATCCAGGGTGGTGATGCTAGGCGGGCATGCGGGTGCAGGCAGCGATCGGTTGAAAAGCATGCATTTGGTTTTACTAGCGTTTAAGAGCAGTCGGAGGCCACGGAAGGAGTGTTGTATGGCATTGAAGCTTGTTTGGAGGTTAGATAGCACAGTGTCCAATGACGGGCCGAAAGTATATAGAATGGTGTCGTCTGCGTAGAGGTGGATCAGGGAATCGCCCGCAGCAAGAGCAACATCATTGATGTATACAGAGAAAAGAGTCGGCCCGAGAATTGAACCCTGTGGCACCCCCATAGAGACTGCCAGAGGACCGGACAGCATGCCCTCCGATTTGACACACTGAACTCTGTCTGCAAAGTAATTGGTGAACCAGGCAAGGCAGTCATCCGAAAAACCGAGGCTACTGAGTCTGCCGATAAGAATATGGTGATTGACAGAGTCGAAAGCCTTGGCAAGGTCGATGAAGACGGCTGCACAGTACTGTCTTTTATCGATGGCGGTTATGATATCGTTTAGTACCTTGAGTGTGGCTGAGGTGCACCCGTGACCGGCTCGGAAACCAGATTGCACAGCGGAGAAGGTACAGTGGGATTCGAGATGGTCAGTGACCTGTTTGTTGACTTGGCTTTCGAAGACCTTAGATAGGCAACTTGCCTAGTTATATGGAATCCGCTGGAAGTTTAATGACCACATATGGTATGTTTTCTTATACTGAATTACAGACTGTAGCTCCATGGTGTACAGTGTATTCGGAAAGTATTCAGACCCCTTGACCTTTTCAACATTTTGCACATTTTGCTACACATTTTGCTAAGACTCTTCCTAGAGCTGGCTGCTCAGCAAAACTGAGCAATCGGGGGAGAAGGGCCTTGGTCAGGGAGGTGACCAAGAACCCGATGGTCACTCTGACAGAGTTCCAGAGTTTCTCTGTGGAGATGGGAGAACCTTCCAGAAGAACAACCATCTCTGCAGCACTCTACAAATCAGGCCTCTACGGTAGATTGGCCAGATGGAAGTCACTCCTCAGTAAAAGACACATGACAGCCCACTTGGAGTTTTCCAAAGGGCACTTAAGGACTCTCAGACAATGAGAAACAAGATTCTCTGGTCTGAATACCAAGTGTCACGTCTGGAGGAAAACTGGCACCATCCCTACGGTGAAGTATGGTGGTGGCAGCATCACGCTGTGGGGATGTTTTTCAGCAGCAGGGACTGTGAGACTAGTAAGGATAGAGGGAAAGATGACCGGAGCAAAGTACAGAGAGATCCTTGATGAAAACTTGCTCCAGAGCGAAGTGGGAACAGCGGACTGGGATAGGGATTGGTTGAATATGTCCGTAAACACACCAGCCAGTTGGTCTGCGTATGCTCTGAGGAAGCGGCTATGGATGCCGTCTGGGCCGGCAGCCTTGCGAGGGTTAACACGTTTAAATGTTTTACTCACGTTGGCTGAAGGAGAGCTCACAGGTTTTGGTAGCGGGCCATGTCAGTGGCACTGTATTGTCCTCAAAGCGAGCAAAGAAGTTGTTTAGTTTGTCTGGGAGCAAGACGTCGGTGTCTGCGACGGGGCTGGTTTTCTTTTTGTAATCTGTGATTGACTGTAGACCCTGCCACATACGTCTCGTGTTTGAACCGTTGAATTGCGACTCTACTTTGTCTCTCTACTGACGCTTAGCTCCCGAGTGGCGCAGCAGTCTAATGCACTGCATCACAGTGCTAGAGGCGTCACTACAGAGCCTGGTTAGTTTCCAGGCTGTATCACAAACGGCCGTGATTGGGAGTCCCATAGGGTGGCGCACAATTGACCCAGCATCGTCTGGGTTAGGGTTTGGCCGGGGTAGGTCAACATTGTAAATTAGAATTTGTTCTTAACTGACTTGCCTAGTTAAATAAAGGTTAAATAAAAAATAAATAAAAACAGTGTGGATTATATTAGTCGAACAACAGGATTTGGCTAAGTAGCTAGATAGCTAGCTGTAGTTTAGTTAGACTAACCAGATGGGGCCTACAGGGAAGTTTATCTACCAGTACATTTATATTGTTTCCCGCTTTATAGTGTTTCCCACGTTATGAAAAATACTCCTTTCAAAGTCTTATAATACTTACCTGTACGAGTACATACAGGGGTAGAGGAGTGCTGAATACACTCATCCATAAAGTTGATGAAGTGTAGACTGATGGAAAGGGGAAAGGTGCTGATATTGCAGTGAGAAGTACAAAGTTACAGCCTCCACAGATTCTGTCTGGGCATTATTTGAACCCTTTACACCAAGCCTGCTATATGCTCGTTGACTCCATTGCTGATTCTATTCCTAGTGTTGTTGTGTCTAAGGAGCAGATGGAGTGGAGTCGTGGCTGTGCCAGAGTTGGTTCATCTCACAATCAACAGTATCGGCATACTAGTAATACTTGCGCTAGTTGTAATTCTATAATCACAGTACATTTTGTTCCATGGCTAGTTTGCCTGGTTACGGACAATGTGTTCCATTGAGTGTAATTGTGTATTCCTTCTCTAATGATAATCGAAGCAAGAACATTTCGAGCTTGCAGAGTAACACACATGGAGAAGAGGGAGGGAGGGAGGGAGGGAAAGAGAGAGATGCCCAATGCAGGGTTTTTGGATTTATTCATTAGAAAAGCTCAACACCATTAGATAAATATGTTGATATGTATATATTTTAGGACAATTTGTCTTTGCATGTGTGAGTGGGTGCATGTGTGTGTGCAATGCATGCATGAATGCATCAGTGCTTGCACATGTGAGTGACACTGTGCAGATTGTCTGACTGCAGTACTGGTCTCTCCCTGCCTGTCTGCTCCCTATTAAAAGGGTTTGTCAAAACTTGTGTTTTGCATTAACATTGATTGGTTAATTCATCTGATGCTACACAAAGATGAATAAAACTATTCTAAACTAATCCAGTCTGTTGGACTTAGTTCACCCGTTACTGAGATGGCTGTTCCATTTTAGATTGATTAATGAGACTACCAAAATAATCTTCCCTAACCCCACATTCATTCTAAATGCAGGTTACAGTTGATTAAAAGTTTAAATTGTTGGATATCCTCGCTCTAGCATGATTCCAGTAGGAATTACACTTTGCAAGCCAACATAATGTGACTTGGGTTTGATGTGAACTGTAAACCAGGAGTTTCAGGCCAGTGTATTATGGTGTAACTAGGCCCTCAAAGAAAGGCCTTGTGCTGTATGTTATGTATTGTCATAAAGAGTTTAGTTTTAAAGATAACATATATTCACCTAGACACTTTGTTGGTGAAGGCTACATAACTGAAAGCCATTGAATACAATAACCATGTCTCTGTCATTAGCAAATACAGTCATGGGTGGTAATTCCCTCGAAAGGCATGGCACACTGGGAAATTTGCAAATAAGGTAGAATACATTCTCAAGTTGAATTGTATGTTCACTCAACCTAAAATTAAAAGTTGACTGTACAATTCAGAATGTTTGTTGGTTCAGCTAATATGCCCAAAATGTTGAGCAAACTAGAAATTGTATTTCAGCTGGTTGCCTTGATATACCCATGATGTACCCATCACCTCCCTTAACACCTCATCAACACTTCCCCACCAAGCCTTATATTCTCTCTCTCTCTCTCTCTCTCTCTCTCTCTCTCTCTCTCTCTCTCTCTCTCTCTCTCTCTCTCTCTCTCTCTCTCTCTCTCTCTCTCTCTCTCTCTCGCCCTCTCTCAGCAGACCATAGCGGCTGCTAAATGAACTCATTAGATATGTTTAATGGCTATAGATGGGGATTAGCCTAGCTTGTCACGCTGTGGAAATCAGGTCATGCTGAATCAGCGGGGCAACATTGCTACGCTATGCTAATGGCGGCAGCTAGCATATGGTAACATAACATTGTGTTTTATACTGGAGAGACCTAGTATAAGCTAACATACAGTGCCTTCGGAAAGTATTCAGACCCCTTGACTTTTTCCACATTTTGTTATGTTACAGCCTTATTCTAAAATGGATTATATAAATAAAAAATCCTCAGTAGTCTACATACAATACACCGTAATGACAAAGTGAAAACAGGTTTTTTGAAATGTTTGCTAATTTATAAAACATTTAAAACAGAAATACCTTATTTACATAAGTATACAGACCCTTTGCTATGAGAATTTAAATTGAGCTCAGGTGCATCCTGTTTCCATTGATCATCCTTGAGATGTTTCTACAACTTGATTGAAGTCCACCTCTGGTAAATTCAATTGATTTGACATGATTTGGAAAGGCACACATCTGTCTGTGTAAGGTCCCACAGTTGACAATGCATGTTAGAGCAAAAACCAAGTCATTCGGTCGAAGGAATTGTACATAGAGCTCCCAGACAGAATTGTGTCGAGGCACAGATCTAGGGAAGGGTACTAAAATATATCTGAAGCATTAAAGGTCCCCAAGAACACAGTGGCCTTCGTCATTCTTAAATGGAAGAAGTTTGGAACCACCAGAGCTGGCCGCCTGGCCAAACTGCGCAATCGGAAGGCCCTTGGTAAAGAACCCGATGGTCACTCTGACAGCGCTTCAGAGATGGGAGAACCTTCCAGAAGGACAACCATCTCTGCAGCACTCCAACCAGTTAGGCCTTTATGGTAGAGTGGCCAGACGGAAGCCACTCCTCAGTAAAGTGGCACATGACAGCCCACGTGGAGTTTGCCAAAAGCCACCTAAAGACTCTCAGACCATGAGAAACAAGATTCTCTAGTCTGATGAAACCAAGGTTGAACTCTTTGGCCTGAATGCCAAGCGTCACGTCTGGAGAAAACCTGGTATTATCCCTACGGTGAAGCATGGTGGTGGCAGCATCATGCTGTGGGGATGGTTTCTTTTCTTGTTTTTTTTAGAGACTATTCAGGGTTGAGGCAAAGATTAACGGAGCGAAGTACATGAAAACCTGCCCCAGAGCGCTCAAGACCTCAGTCTGGGGGCGAAGGTTCACCTTCCAACAGGACAATTACACTAAGCACACAGCCATGACAAAGAAGGAGTGGCTTTGGGACAAGTCTCTGAATGTCCTTGAGTGCCCCAGCCAGAGCTCGGACTTGAACCCGATCGAACATCTTTGGAGAGACCTGAAAATAGCTGTGCAGCAACGCTCCCCATCCAACCTGAAGAGCTTGAGAGGATCTTCAGATAAGAATGGGAGAAGCTTGTAGTGTCATACCCAAGAAGACTCAAGGCTGTAATCGCTGCCAAAGGTGCTACATCAAAGTACTGAGTAAAGGGTCTGAATACTAATGTACATTTGAATGTCCTTGAGTGCCCCAGCCAGAGCTCGGACTTGAACCCGATCGAACATCTTTGGAGAGACCTGAAAATAGCTGTGCAGCAACGCTCCCCATCCAACCTGAAGAGCTTGAGAGGATCTTCAGATAAGAATGGGAGAAGCTTGTAGTGTCATACCCAAGAAGACTCAAGGCTGTAATCGCTGCCAAAGGTGCTACATCAAAGTACTGAGTAAAGGGTCTGAATACTAATGTACATTTGATATTTCAGTAGTTTATTTAAAAAAAGTAATTTACAAAATGTCTATAAACCTGTTTTTGCTTTGTCATTATGGGGTATTGTGTGTAGATTGATGAGGAAAAAAACAATTTAATCAATTTTTGAATAAGACTGTAATTGTAACAAAATTAAAGGGGTCTGAATACTTTCCGAATGAGCTGCACCATTGTCTTTTACTCTGGAGAGACCTAGCGCAAGCTAACAGGATATTTTACATTGGTATTCTGCTCCACATGCTACCCGGAGGCCTATAAGACCCTATGATTGTCACGGCCGTTGTTGGTGGAAGAAGGTGAGGACCAATGCGCAGCGTGCTATGGGTTCATGATGTAAATATTTAATGAATCAAACTGAACACTGAAATACAAAGAACGAAACGACAACGAAACAGTCCTGTCTGGTGAAGAGAACAGAAAATAATCACCCACCACTCAAGGGTGGAAACAGGCTACCTAAGTATGGTTCTCAATCACGGATAACGATTGACAGCTGCCTCTGATTGAGAACCATACCAGGCCAAACACAGAAATCCCAAATCATAGAAAAAAGAACATAGACTGCCCAGCCCAACTCACTCCCTGACCATACTAAAACAAATAACAAAGACAAAACAAAGGAACTAAGGTCAGAACGTGACAGTGATCCATAACCACTCCTATTAAATCTAATATTCTTTATAAATAGATTTGTTACAAATTGTAAAATATACAGTAAAAATACACATAAAGCCTTCCTCCAAATTACATATTTTCATTTACATAAAAAAAATGCCTGAGAGCTGAAGACCCACACTGATTCTGCATCCACCACTAAATGCCTGAGAGCTGAAGACCCACACTGATTCTGCATCCACCACTAAATGCCTGAGAGCTGAAGACCCACACTGATTCTGCATCCACCACTAAATGATGTAACGTGAAGCTCCTATGATTACAGACCATATACAAAGAGTAAAAACTTTTAAAGGACTATAGCCAGTAACCGAAAGGTTGCAGGTTCGAATACCCGACAATGTGAAAAATCTGTCTGTGTCCTTGAGCCAAGGCACTTTACCCTCATTTTCTCCAGGGGTGCCGTACTACTATGGCTGACCCTGTAGAACAACACATTTCACTGCACCTATCTGGTGTATGTGGCAATACAACCTCTTCATTTTTCTACCAAGTTTTAACACTTTGTGTTGTGCGGTCTATGAATGAGAGATATTTGTATAGAGACGAGCGCACAACCTCCTGCTAACCTTGAGATGAAGTACACCCAGTCAGTGTACCCTGCTATGTTACCCTGGTTAGAGTGGAAGACATGACTATGGATTTATGTCTCTTTAAATGGAACTCATACCTAGCTGAATGGAGGGAGAGAGGGATGGAGGGAGAGGAACAGGTATTTAAGGATAAGTTCTCTCCGTCAGACTGTCAAAGAGGAGCGCAGTGGAGAGAGAGAGAGAAAAAAATGGAGGGAGAAAGAGAGAGAGAGAGAGAAAAATGGAGGGAGAGAGAAAAGGAGCAGGTACAATACAATAATGACTTCTCCAAACTTCTAACAGCCTAGAGGACAATGATAAACCATAATGAGTGTGTTTTTCATTTCAGCTTGCTCTACATTTCACTGCCTCACTTTGCTCTCTCTCTCTCTTTTTTTGACTCTCTCTTTGTCTCTCTCTTTGTCTCTCTCTTTGTCTCTCTCTTGGTCTCTCTCTTGGTCTCACTCTTTGTCTCTCTCTTTGTCTCTCTTTCTGTCTCACTCTCTGTTTCTGTGTCTCCCTTTTTTATCTTGCTGTCTAACTATCCTGTCTGCCTGTCTGTCGGCCTGCCCCTCCGTCCTTCCTTCCGTCTGTCTGTTTGTCTGTCTCACTTCTCACTTCCCCCTCTCTCCTTACTCTCTCTCCTTCCATCCATCTCCCTATCTCTTGGTCAGTGTCTATGATGAGTCAGATAGAGAGTGCTTTAACTACCTCAGTGTGGTTTGATCTATAATTCATCTCTACAGGGGTTCCTATACTGAAGACTCTCTCCCTCCTTCTGAAGACACACCACTCTGCAGGGGGGAGTGGGGTTGAGAGGTTGGGAGGAGTGAGGGGGTGAAAATTGCCACTCCAGTTTGTCTCATCCAAAAACTACTCAGGTTTATTCTCCTCTCTCTCTCTCTCTCTCTCTCTCTGATGCTACATACTGGGGTCTGTCTCACTGTCTGCTTCTATGCTACAGTATTTACTAGCATGGGAAACATATGTGTACATTGCCAAAGCAAAGGACATAGATAAAAAAACAAAAGTGAAATAAGTAATCAAAAATGAACAGTAAACATTACACTCACAAGTTTCAAAGGTATAGCCACATTTAAAATGTCACATTATTCATGTCATTTTCTCTCCTCTCTCTCTTTCTCTCTTGCTCTCTCTCTCTCTCCCTCTCCATCTCACTTCTGTATTCTTCATTATCTCAGCTTACAGCAACGCGGATGTTCTCCATGACTCGTTGAAAGATGTTGATTGATTCATATACGTGAATCCCATTTAGATTCACAATGTGTGATGCTTCAAAACACCTATGTTTTAATTGGCTGTCTCAAAGGAATGTAGAACCTGGTGATTTGGCACAGAGGGTGTCACGTGGAAAGAAATCCTGTTTGTCTGTGTGTTTGTTTATTTGTTTGTTTGTTTGTTGATGTTTATAATTGAGGCGCTGACTAGGCTTGCTCACCCACCACCAAAAACAAACATGATTGTTTAGTTACGGCCAGCTGGTTGCAATGGAGACAGAGATGGAGGGACTGTGTGGAGGAGGAAGAGAAGGAGACAGAGATGGAGGGACTGTGTGGAGGAGGAAGAGAAGGAGATAGAGAGAAGGATTGTAAGGAGAAGCAGGGATGCGGGATGAGCGAGTTATAGAGTGATTGGACTCCATAGTGTTGGTAGCCAGTCCCTTGGTTTTAGAGGTCTGTGAAGGGGAAGAGAAAAGGGACATTTTTCCTCAGAGAGGAATTTGTTTTGTAGCAGGAGACTAGGTGTCTTAGTTCAGGCAATCCCTCACAAAAAACACGACATTTGCAGTTTCATATGTGTGTTTTTTTCTCTCTACCCCAGAGTAGTGGGTAGTGAGGAAAAGAGTGAGTGGTGGGGATGGAAGAGAGGAGGAGAGATTAATTGAGACAGAGTGGGACGTAGAGAGGAAGAGAAAAAGACAGTGAGGAGGAATGAGAGAAGTGAGGAGGAATGAAAGAGATTAAGTGAGGAGGAATGGGAGAATGGAGCCATATTAGAGAGAGAGAATAAAGGAGAGTGATGATGTGAGAGGAGAGAAAGATAGATAGAGTGAGAGATTGAAGTGGAGGATGTGTAATGATAAATCACTTGAATGGGGCCAGGGACTTGAGTGTGGTTTAGTATACAGCCCTGGATTTGGAATACATCCAGCTGTATATATTGGGGGGGCTCTGAACTGTATGTAATGCTAAACATGAACAGAAACATTTGATCTTACCGGGTTTACTTACAATGGTATGGATTTACTTATGATTGTCACACAATATTTTGTTGATTCAGCATCATTACTTGAATGCACTATTTGACATACACATCTGCTAAATGACTTGTGTACACCTGTTTTGAAGGATCCCTAATGTTTATGTGATTGCCCACTACCCCCAGCCAGCATCCCTGAGATGTAGACTACCCAGACCCCCACTATCCCCAGCCAGCATCCCTGAGATGTAGACTACCCAGTCCCCCACTACCCCCAGCCAGCATCCCTGAGATGTAGACTACCCAGTCTCCAACTACCCCCAGCCAGCATCCCTGAGATGTAGACTACCCAGTCCCCCACTACCCCCAGCCAGCATCCCTGAGATGTAGACTACCCAGTCCCCCACTACCCCCAGCCAGCATCCCTGAGATGTAGACTACCCAGTCCCCCACTACCCCCAGCCAGCATCCCTGAGATGTAGACTACCCAGTCCCCCACTATCCCCAGCCAGCATCCCTGAGATGTAGACTACCCAGTCCCCCACTACCCCCAGCCAGCATCCCTGAGATGTAGACTACCCAGTCCCCCACTACCCCCAGCCAGCATCCCTGAGATGTAGACTACCCAGTCCCCCACTACCCCCAGCCAGCATCCCTGAGATGTAGACTACCCAGTCCCCCACTACCACCCCCCAACACTCCTGCAGGCATATACTGTTGCATAGAAACAGACAGTGAGACTCAGACCCCAATATGTAGCATCAGACAGTGAGACTCAGACCCCAGTATGTAACATCAGACAGTGAGACTCAGACCCCAGTATGTAGCATCAGACAGTGAGACTCAGACCCCAGTATGTAGCATCAGACAGTGAGACTCAGACCCCAGTATGTAACATCAAACAGTGAGACTCAGACCCCAGTATGTAGCATCAGACAGTGAGACTCAGACCCCAGTATGTAGCATCAGACAGTGAGACTCAGACCCCAGTATGTAACATCAGACAGTGAGACTCAGACCCCAGTATGTAGCATCAGACAGTGAGACTCAGACCCCAGTATGTAGCATCAGACAGTGAGACTCAGACCCCAGTATGTAACATCAGACAGTGAGACTCAGACCCCAGTATGTAACATCAGACAGTGAGACTCAGACCCCAGTATGTAACATCAGACAGTGAGACTCAGACCCCAGTATGTAGCATCAGACAGTGAGACTCAGACCCCAGTATGTAACATCAGACAGTGAGACTCAGACCCCAGTATGTAGCATCAGACAGTGAGACTCAGACCCCAGTATGTAGCATCAGACAGTGAGACTCAGACCCCAGTATGTAGCATCAGACAACAGTGTGATAAAGAGCCCTGGAGATAACAGAATGTATGTGTGATTTGAGTCCCCTGCTCAGCAGTAGTAACATCAGGTTCTGGATCAGATCTTCTCTCATTTCCCCCTACTTCTCCCTCCTCCATATATTAGTCCCTCCATCTCTCCTCTATGACAGCAGCCCTGCTGCTCCTTATCTGAGTCACTCCGCTGTATGTTAGTGGGGGGTGTCACGTTATCTACATCAGTCCTCCTATCGTGTTATTTTGTGTTCAAATTAGACTGAGGTGTGTGTTGACTGACTGACAGTGTCCTTGTGGCCTCTCTCTATGGGGCTAGAGGAGAGTCAGAGGGTATCTGTGTGTTACAAATCTGACAGGACAATTAGTCTTCCTGAGACCTCACACCTCCTCACACCTCCTCACCCTGAATGGCCTTCTGACTCCCCTACTACGCTCTCTTCATCACACCCTGAGTGCCCTTCTATCTCCCCTACTACACTCTCTTCATCACACCCTGAGTGACCTTCTATCTCCCCTACTACGCTCTCTTCATCAAACCCTGAGTACCCTTCTATCTCCCCTACTACACTCTCTTCATCACACCCTGAGTGCCCTTCTATCTCCCCTACTACACTCTCTTCATCACACCCTGAGTACCCTTCTATCTCCCCTACTACACTCTCTTCATCACACCCTGAGTGCCCTTCTATCTCCCCTACTACACTCTCTTCATCACACCCTGTGTACCCTTCTATCTCCCCTACTACACTCTCTTCATCACACCCTGAGTGCCCTTCTATCTCCCCTACTACACTCTCTTCATCACACCCTGTGTGCCCTTCTATCTCCCCTACTACACTCTCTTCATCACACCCTGAGTGCCCTTCTATCTCCCCTACTACACTCTCTTCATCACACCCTGAGTGCCCTTCTGACTCCCCTACTACGCTCTCTTCATCACACCCTGAGTGCCCTTCTATCTCCCCTACTACACTCTCTTCATCACACCCTGAGTGCCCTTCTATCTCCCCTACTACGCTCTCTTCCTCACACCCTGAGTGCCCTTCTATCTCCCCTACTACGCTCTCTTCATCACACCCTGAGTGCCGTTCTATCTCCCCTACTACACTCTCTTCATCACACCCTGAGTGCCCTTCTATCTCCCCTACTACGCTCTCTTCATCACACCCTGAGTGCCCTTCTATCTCCCCTACTACGCTCTCTTCCTCACACCCTGAGTGCCCTTCTCTCTCCCCTACTACACTCTCTTCATCACACCCTGAGTGCCCTTCTATCTCCCCTACTACGCTCTCTTCATCACACCCTGAGTGCCCTTCTATCTCCCCTACTACGCTCTCTTCATCACACCCTGAGTGCCCTTCTATCTCCCCTACTACGCTCTCTTCATCACACCCTGGGTGCCCTTCTGACTCCCCTACTACGCTCTCTTCATCACGCCCTGAATGCCCTTCTATCTCCCCTACTACGCTCTCTTCATCACACCCTGAGTGCCCTTCTATCTCCCCTACTACACTCTCTTCATCACACCCTGAGTGCCCTTCTATCTCCCCTACTACGCTCTCTTCATCACACCCTGAGTGCCCTTCTGACTCCCCTACTACGCTCTCTTCATCACACCCTGAGTGCCCTTCTATCTCCCCTACTACGCTCTCTTCATCACACCCTGAGTGCCCTTCTATCTCCCCTACTACGCTCTCTTCCTCACACCCTGAGTGCCCTTCTATCTCCCCTACTACGCTCTCTTCATCACACCCTGAGTGCCCTTCTATCTCCCCTACTACGCTCTCTTCATCACACCCTGAATGCCCTTCTGACTCCCCTACTACACTCTCTTCATCACACCCTGAATGCCCTTCTGACTCCCCTACTACGCTCTCTTCAACAGACACACAAGCATTACATTTGTTTTAAAATGTGCGTCATTTTGCAGAGACGCTTGTCCAGAACAACCTACAGTAGTAAACACATACATTCTCATCCTTTCTGTCACGGATCCCTCCGGAACGTTCATTACACACACCTGTCCCCTATTCCCACGAATTAGTACTTGTATATGTGTGCCCTTTGGTTTCCATTGAGCTGTCCATTATTGTTACTATGTCCGTTGGTGCGTGTGAGTACCTGTGCTGTGTGTTTTGGCCTTCATGCCATTGTGGATTGCACAGATGATTACGGGTCGTGTCCAGTGTGTTAATTATTGTGCGCGTGTGTTATTTATTAGAGGTACTCCTCTCTCTTTTGTTTGGGTTTCAACTCTGTGTTTTTGTTACGTGTTTGTTTGGTCTTCGTCCCTGTGCCTTTACATGGTACGCCATAATTTGGGGCTTAATAAAAAAAACTATTACGCATTCCTGCGTCTGTCTCCCGACCCTTCATGCCAACGCGACACTTTCATCCTGGTCTCCAGTGGGAATCAAACCCACAACCCTGGTGTTGCAACCGCCATGCTCTACCAACTGAGTTACACAGGACCGTTAGCTAAGAGTAAAAGCCCAACACAAATGCACGCACACGCACATACACACACACACACACGCACGCACGCACGCACACACACACACACACACACACACACACACACACACACACACACACACACACGCACATACACACACACACACACACACGCACATACACACACACACACACACACACACACACACACACACACACACACACACACACACACACACACACACACACACACACACACACACACACACACACACACACACACACTGAGATCAACCTGTGTAATTGAAAAATGGTACATGTGAAGATTAAGTGCAGCATATCCCACTGAGGTGTGTACATGTATGTATGAACGTACGAACGTGTGTGTGTTTGTCCTTGTGTGAGGCAGTTTACTCTTTATCAGTCCACAGAAAACAGCCATCCCCACACCTCTGGCTGGAAACATTAGCCCTGGAAACCTTCTCCTTAACCTCTCTCCTCTCATCATTCATTTCAATGTGAGAATACCCCAAAATAGAACAATTAAGGCTTGAATATCAAGCAATGTGTTTTTGGTGATAAACCACAGGACCCTGGTCAGTGAAGGACTGAGAGAGCCAGGCACAGCTGTCAAACTGAGCATCATGTTCATTAAACATCTACACATCTACTGACCTCTAATCCTTCATCTCACCGCTCGCCAGCACTGTTCCCAGTGTGTGTGTGTGTGTGTGTATGTGTGTGTGTGTGTGTGTGTGTGTGTGTGTGTGTGTGTGTGTGTGTGTGTGTGTGTGTGTGTGTGTGTGCCATGCCCCATCCAAACCATGGTAGAAATAAGTTGTGTGTAGCAAAGACAGACTGAACATCTGCACAGCTGTACCCACTGGGATGTGAGCCAAACACATGGGGTCAGCATAATAGTGTGACTCTTACTAAATGACAAGGTGGGTTGAAGAGCCTGGCTAATGGTCAGAGACAAATAGGTAAATCTAGAGGGTTAATTCATGCTAGGTTGTGCCGAGACAAGCACAACCTGGCAGTGTCAAATTCAGCCCAAGTCAGTGTAGAGTGGAATTACAGACAGACTCATTCCATTTGTATGATGTTAACCACATGACAGATGCAGATGATATCCCCACAAGCAGCCTCTGAAGCCGTACTATGTACTAACTATACTGGAAGTCACGGTGGATAACATTACAGATGCAGAGGCGCTGATACAATTCTAATGTGTAGTGCTGTGTTGAATGCTAGTGAGACTGACTCCTTAGTTACAACTCTGCTTGTGAGATCCACACAGGGCGGTTAGAACTGAGCCATAGGGACATCTGGGGAACCAGCAGGAGACTGGGGCTGATGTGCCAGCCACTAGCTCTGTAGTCAAATACCTCTGTGCATCCCTCTGCTGGCTGTCAGAAGAAGCTAAGCAGGGTTGGGGCAATCCTTGGATGGGAGACCAGATGCTGCTCGAAGTGGAAACTCAGAAGATGAAGAGCAGTGACTGCTTTAACATTCTGCTGTCACAGAAGTGATCATTGGGAAAGATTGGAAGGACTCCCTCTAGTGTTTATAACTCTACCTTACAATGATGTGCGCGCTACGACACAGGTGGTTGGTTGCACCTTAATTGGGGAGGACGGGCTTGTGGTAATGGCTGGAGCAGAATGAGTGGCATTGGCATCAAATACATCAAATGTGTTTAATACCACTCCATTTGCTCTGTTCCAGCCATTATTATGAGCCGTCCTCCTCTCAGCAGCCTCCTCTGGTCTACTAGGGCTGTGGTGGCCATTGTGTTTTGTCAGCTAGTACTGTCATGCAAATAACTGCCGGTCTCACGTTCATTGACCGTTTATTAACATTAAAAGGTTTAGGATCTCCAGGCTTCCACGCATAGCGTACAAGCCACTGGTGTGGACCCTTTGAACATCTTCATTTTAAAAGTCTAATAAATCCATTTAATATAGCCTGCACCATCACAATAGATCCATCATTTATGCAACTTTAGTTGTGATACAAACTTTAGGCTGTGAGTTTTGATCTGTAACACCTTCTAAGGCTGCATGATGCCACTCTAATGGGGACATGAAACAAGTCACATGAAAGGTGCTCTGCTCTGTTTCTTACGTAGACTGCACACACTTCATCAGTCTCGTTCCACCCCTTCAGACTGTTTTCAGCGTAATCTGGTCTTTACCTATAGCCCACTGATATATATATATATTTTTAATGGCCCACAAAAATACATGTCATTTGTAGCCTGCACTCGAATAGCAGATGGAGGAAACGATTCCCGTGGTTACGTTTTTAATGTGCCAGGTAGGCTCCACTGGCTGTTATGTTTTTAATGTGCCAGGTAGGCTCCACTGGCTTTGAAGTGGATTCATGTGCCAGGTAGGCTCCACTGGCTATGAAGTGGATTAATGTGCCAGGCTGTGAAGTGGCTGTGAAGTGGATTAATGTGCCAGGTAGGCTCCACTGGCTGTGAAGTGGATTAATGTGCCAGGTAGGCTCCACTGGCTGTGAAGTGGATTAATGTGCCAGGTAGGCTCCACTGGCTGTTCCGTTTTTAATATGCCAGGTATGCTCCACTGGCTGTGAAGTGGATTAATGTGCTAATTTTAAGACTTGAGGAATACATATAGCAGCACCAGAATGCTGGGATCACCTTGAAATAGTGGCCAGTCAACACTCTGTTTTCACACGCGATTGCGCAATGATTGGGCTTATAAGAACACATGCTTCACTAGGCTCTGTAAGCTATGGGCTCTGCAACCCTGTTCCACAGGTCCTAAACCTATAGGCTATGCCTAGAGTTATTTGGCCGCTTTAGTTGTGATACAAACCTTATCAAAACATATAGCCAGGTAGGTTACTCCGGTTGCAAAGTGAAGCAATGAGGAGCAATCCTCCTCTTTTTAATAGAGGCCATTAAAACTCTGTTTTCTCATGCAATTGCATAGGCTATCCTTTAGAAATGTTGAGCAACATGGGCTTTTAGGAACACTTATTCTATTCCATGCATGAACCAGCTATGAGGAGCTGGTTCTTCCTGTACTACAGGTGATCCTATTGCACTCACTCATAAGGTTTTGATGTGATTTTTGATTGCATTTGCATTGATGTCAGAGTGATTAGAGGGACGATAGAGCGTTGAGTACCAGACCATTAGCTGCTGGTCGTTAGCAAGTTTGGTAGGCTCCTAATGACCATCAGTGGCATCAGAGGGCAGTTTTGGAGAAGCCTAGTTACCGTGACTCAACGGTCATATGGAATTTGACTGCGGTCATGACTCATGACTGCCGGTGTGGCAGTAATATAGTCCACGTAACAGCTCTACTCTATACTCAGCCCTTGGTTACAGGTGTAACCAGTTATTTTGTCCCCTCAGCCCTTGGTCACAGGTGTAACTGGTCATTGCGTCCCTCCATCCCCTGTGGAGTTGATTGACATGTCAGTGACTCGTTGAGTGACTAGACTAGAGGAAAGCCCATTATTAGTCCCCTGTGGAGTTGATTGACATGTCAGTGACTCGTTGAGTGACTAGACTAGAGGAAAGCCCATTATTAGTCCCCTGTGGAGTTGATTGACATGTCAGTGACTCGTTGAGTGTCTAGACTAGAGGAAAGCCCATTATTAGTCCCCTGTGGAGTTGATTGACATGTCAGTGACTCGTTGAGTGACTAGACTAGAGGAAAGCCCATTATTAGTCCCCTGTGGAGTTGATTGACATGTCAGTGACTCGTTGAGTGACTAGACTAGAGGAAAGCCCATTATTAGTCCCCTGTGGAGTTGATTGACATGTCAGTGACTCGTTGAGTGACTAGACTAGAGGAAAGCCCATTATTAGTCCCCTGTGGAGTTGATTGACATGTCAGTGACTCGTTGAGTGACTAGACTAGAGGAAAGCCCATTATTAGTCCCCTGTGGAGTTGATTGACATGTCAGTGACTCGTTGAGTGACTAGACTAGAGGAAAGCCCATTATTAGTCCCCTGTGGAGTTGATTGACATGTCAGTGACTCGTTGAGTGACTAGACTAGAGGAAAGCCCATTATTAGTCCCCTGTGGAGTTGATTGACATGTCAGTGACTCGTTGAGTGACTAGACTAGAGGAAAGCCCATTATTAGTCCCCTGTGGAGTTGATTGACATGTCAGTGACTCGTTGAGTGACTAGACTAGAGGAAAGCCCATTATTAGTCCCCTGTGGAGTTGATTGACATGTCAGTGACTCGTTGAGTGACTAGACTAGAGGAAAGCCCATTATTAGTCCCCTGTGGAGTTGATTGACATGTCAGTGACTCGTTGAGTGACTAGACTAGAGGAAAGCCCATTATTAGTCCCCTGTGGAGTTGATTGACATGTCAGTGACTCGTTGAGTGACTAGACTAGAGGAAAGCCCATTATTAGTCCCCTGTGGAGTTGATTGACATGTCAGTGACTCGTTGAGTGACTAGACTAGAGGAAAGCCCATTATTAGTCCCCTGTGGAGTTGATTGACATGTCAGTGACTCGTTGAGTGACTAGACTAGAGGAAAGCCCATTATTAGTCCCCTGTGGAGTTGATTGACATGTCAGTGACTCGTTGAGTGACTAGACTAGAGGAAAGCCCATTATTAGTCCCCTGTGGAGTTGATTGACATGTCAGTGACTCGTTGAGTGACTAGACTAGAGGAAAGCCCATTATTAGTCCCCTGTGGAGTTGATTGACATGTCAGTGACTCGTTGAGTGACTAGACTAGAGGAAAGCCCATTATTAGTCCCCTGTGGAGTTGATTGACATGTCAGTGACTCGTTGAGTGACTAGACTAGAGGAAAGCCCATTATTAGTCCCCTGTGGCATTGTTGTTTGGTGTATTTGTATTTATTAAGGATCCCCATTTGCTGTTGCCAGGGAAGCAGTTACTCTTCCTGGGGTCCAGCAACATCAAGGCAGTTACATACAATTTAAAATATTACATGACCATTACATTTCATAACACTTTTCATAAAACATTACCTGTGTTCCCTCAGGCCACTACTCTACTACCACATACAGTGCATTCAGAAAGTATTCAGACCCCTTGACTTTTTCCACATTTTGTATTAAAATGTAAAAACAGAAACATCTTCTTTACATATGTATTCAGACCCTTTGCTATGAGACTCAGGTGCATCCTGTTTCCATTGATAATCCTTGAGAAGTTTCTACAACTTGATTGGAATCCACCTGTGGTAAATGCAATTGTTTGTGAACATGATTTGGAAAGGCACACACCTGTCTATATAAGGTCCCACCGTTTACAGTGCATGTCAGAGCAAAAACCAAGCCATGAAGTTGAAGGAATTGTCCATAGAGCTCCGAGACAGGATTGTGTCGAGGCACAAATCTGGGGAAGGGTACCAAAACATTTATGCAGCATTGAAGGTCCCCAAGAACACAGTGGCCTCCAACATTCTTAATTGGAAGAAGTTTGGAACCACCAAGACTCTTCCTGGAGGTGGCCGCCCTGCCAAACTGAGCAATCAGGGGAGAAGGGCCTTGGTCAGGGAGGTGACCAGAACCCGATGGTCACTCTAACAGCATTCCAGAGTTCCTCTGTGGAGATGGGAGAACCTTCCAGAAGGATAACCAACTCTGCAGCACTCCACCAATCAGGCCTTTATGGTAGAGTGGCCAGGCAGAAGCCACTCCTCAGTAAAAGGCACGTGACGGCTTAAAGTCACCTAAAGACTCTCAGACCATGAGAAACAAGATGTTCTGGTCTGATGAAAACAAGATTGAACCCTTTGGTCTGAATGCCAAGTGTCACGTCTGGAGATAACCTGGCACCATCCCTACTGTGAAGCATGGTGGTGGCAGCATCATGTTGTTGGGATGTTTTTCAGCGGCAGGGACTGGGAGACTAGTCAGGATCGAGGGAAAGATGAACGGAGCAAAGTACAGACAGATCCTTGATGAAAATCTGCTCCAGAGCGCTCAGTACACAGCCAAGACAAGTCAAGACAAGTCTCTGAATGTCCTTGCGTGGCCCAGCCAGAGCCTGGACTTGAACCAGATTGAACATCTCTGGAGAGACCTGAAAATAGCTGTGCAGCAACGCTCCCCATCCAACCTGACAGAGCTTGAGAGGATCTGCAGAGAAGAATGGAAGAAACTCCCCAAATACAGGTGTGCCAAGCTTGTAGCATCATACCCAAGAAGACTCGAGGCTGTAAACACTGCCAAAGGTGCTTCAACAAAGTACTGAGTAAAGGGTCTGAAAACTTGTGTAAATTATTTATTTCCAAAGGCATGTTTTTGCACTGTATCTACAATACAAAATCCATGTGTACGTGTGTGTAGAGTGTGTGTCTTATCATGTGTATCTGTGCCTGTGTGTGTGTGTCTCTTCACCGTCCCTGCTGTTCTATAAGGTGTATTTTTATCTGATTCTACTCCATCAATTACCTGATGTGGAATAGAGTTCCATGTAGACATCAATCAATCAAATTTATTTTATATAGCCCTTCGTACATCAGCTGATATCTCAAAGTGCTGTACAGAAACCCAGCCTAAAACCCCAAACAGCAAGCAATGCAGGTGTAGAAGCACGGTGGCTAGGAAAAACTCCCATGAAAGGCCAAAACCTAGGAAGAAACCTAGAGAGGAACCAGGCTATGAGGGGTGGCCAGTCCTCTTCTGGCTGTGCCGGGTGGAGATTATAACAGAACATGGCCAAGATGTTCAAATGTTCATAAATGATCAGCATGGTTGAATAATAATAAGGCAGAACAGTTGAAACTGGAGCAGCAGCACAGCCAGGTGGACTGGGGACAGCAAGGAGTCATCATGTCAGGTAGTCCTGGGGCATGGTCCTAGGGCTCAGGTCCTCCGAGAGAGAGAAAGAGAGAAGGAGAGAATTAGAGAACGCACACTTAGATTCACACAGGACACCGAATAGGACAGGAGAAGTACTCCAGATATAACAAACTGACCCTAGCCCCCCGACACATAAACTACACACATGACTCTATGTAGTACTGTGTGTCTCCCATAGTCTGTTTTGGAATTTGGGATTGTGAAGAGACCTCTGGTGGCATGTCTTGTGGGGTATGCATGGGTGTCTGAGCTGTGTGCCAGTAGTTTAAACAGACACCTCGGTGCATTCAGCATGTCAACACTTCTTACAAAAACAAGTAGTGATGAAGTCAATCTCTCCTCCACTTTAAGCCATGAGAGATTTACATGCATATTAATGTTAGCTCTCCATGTACATCGAAGGGTCAGCAGTGCTACCCTGTTCTGTGTGGGTGGGAGTCTAGGTGTATAAGTGTGTGTGTGTGTGTGTGTGTGTGTGTGTGTGTGTGTGTGTGTGTGTGTGTGTGTGTGTGTGTGTGTATCATGGTTTAATGTCTTGGCCGTTCTTTTGCCAATTTAAGTGTGTCTCATGGTCTTTACCGTCAAAGAGGATACTACTAAGAGGATACTAATACACCTCAACCGTCCCCAATAGCTGCTTTTGGAATTCTGAATGAAGTCTCTTGAGTCTTTCAGCGAGATTTTAAACCAGAGAGCTATTAAACCAGTCTTTTGGCTTTTTAAACCAGTTTTCTGGCGTTTCTAAACCAGTCTTTTGGCTTTTTAAACCAGAGAGCTATTAAACCAGTCTTTTGGCTTTTTAAACCACTTTTCTGGCATTTTTGGTTGTGGTTGTTCCCCGCTTTCATTTTCTACTCCTCTCTGTTTCAGTTTCTCTTTCTCTCTCTCTCTCTCTCTCTCTCTCTCTCTCTCTCTCTCTCTCTCTCTCTCTATCTCTCTCTATGTCTGTCTGTCTCCCTCTCTTTCTGTCCTCTCTCTGCCTCTCTCTCTCTCTCTCTCTTTCTCTCTCTCTCTCTCAGTCTGTCTCTCTCTCTATCTCTCTGTGTCTCTCTCTCTGTCTCCCTCTTTCTCTGTCTCTCTCTCTGCCGCTCTCTTTCTGTCTCTGACTCTCTCTCTGACACTCTCTCTGTCTCTCTCTCTGTCTCTCTCTCTCTCTCCCTCTGTCTCCTCTCTCTCTCTCCCTCTATCTCTCTCTCTCTCTCTGTCTCTCTCTCTCTCTTTCTCTCTCTCTCTAACTCTCTCTCTCTCTCTCTCTGTCTCTCTCTGTCTCTCTCTCTCTCAGTCTCTCTCGCTCTGTCTCTCACTCTCTCTCTCTCTCTGTCTCTCCTCTCTCTCTGTCTCTCTCTCTCTCTGTCTCTCCTCTCTCTCTGTCTCTGAGGTGTAAATGAGAATGAAACAGAGACAAACCTCTGTATTTTTTATCAAGGAAATATGAGAAAAGCCCTCAGACTTTTATCTCTCCCTCTTTTCCTCTTTGTCGCTCTTATATCTTTCCCTATTTTCTCTCTGCTCCCTCCCTCCCTCCCTCCCTCCCTCCCTCCCTCCTATTCTTTCTCCCTCTTAGGTCTGGGGGTTTGCTGTTTATTGTGTCAGGCCCTGACAGTTCAGCTCTTTTATTCTTCCTCTCTCCCTCTTTCTTCTTTAAAAATAGAGGAAGGCTCCGCTGTCAAGGTATCCTTTTATAACTGGATCTGTGTTGATCTCTCTTTCTTCTCACATCACCCTCTTTCTTCTCACATCACCCTCTTTCTTCTCACATCACCCTCTTTCTTCTCACATCACCCTCTTTCTTCTCACATCACCTTCTTACATCACCCTCTTTCTTCTCACATCACCCTCTTTCTTCTCACATCACCCTCTTTCTTCTCACATCACCCTCTTTCTTCTCACATCACCCTCTTTCTTCTCACATCACCCTTTTTATTCTCACATCACCCTCTTTCCTTCCTTTATTCCTCTTTTCCCTCTGTTTTCAAACCCCTGTCTTCCCCCCTTCTGCTCTCTCTCCCACCCTCGCTTCACCCCATCCCCACTTTGGCCTACTTAGGACTGATAAATCAGAGAATGTTCCAGAGAAAATGAATAAATACTCAAATATACAGTTGTAGAACAACAGTTGCCGATCAACTGTGTACAGATGTTTTAATCCTTTAATGACATGTAATATCACCTATTTCTGTGATGTATCAGCTGTTGGGAGCACGGTACTGGCAATGCTACTGTTGAGAGTTCAATTTCCAGGATGGATTCACTGTGTGTGTGTGTGTGTGTGTGTGTATCTGTGTGTGTGTGTGTGTGTGTGTGTGTGTGTGTGTGTGTGTGTGTGTGTGTGTGTGTGTGTACATAACTGTAGTTCAATAGTGTCTGCTGAATGACCATATTCTTATGGTGTAATACCCTCTTTATAAGCTCTTGTGTTAGAAAGACTATGTTCAGTAAATAAGAGGAATACAGGTATATTTTGATCTCTCTCTCTCTCTACCTTTCTCACTCCATCCCTCCCTCTATCTCACTCTCTTTCTCCATCCCTCCCATTGTTTTCCTTTCTCTCGCTTTCCCTTCCTCTCCTTCCTTCTTCTCCTTGCTCACTATCTCTCCTTTCGTCTCCACTTGTTCCTCTCTCTCTCTCTCTCCCTCCCTTTCTTCATCTCCCCCTCTCTCTGCCTGCAGCTAGTTAGTGGCCTAGATAGTGATCATTGCAGAAGGTTAGTTACTGTAGTCAAAGAAACAAAACTATGGTAATATGGAATCAAGGGAATGCACACACACATGCAGCAAATATAGCTGTTGCATATGTATTGAATTAGAATGCTCCCTATACACCATACAGTATAATGCTGTTGATGCTTTTCAGTGTGTTGTGAATATGAATGTGACTGAACTGAGTACTGTATTTCTCAGTGATAAGAAATGGTTGCAAAGAATGCCAAACTGGAACTCCTTAAAGGGCTGCTTTAAGTATCACAAATGCAGGATAGAGTCCATTGCAATGTAAATATACATTCAAAAGTGTTGAGATTTTCAAAGGTGTGTGTTCACTTAAAAAGAAAATAGGTGGGATCAACAAATCTAGACCAGGGGTTATTTTTCAGCCTGGGACCCAAATGAGAAATTCTGTGTTTTCCTGGGACCCAAATGAGAAATTCTGTGTTTTCCTGGGACCCAAATGAGAAATTCTGTGTTTTCCTGGGACCCAAATGAGAAATTCTGTGTTTTCCTGGGACCCAAATGAGAAATTCTGTGTTTTCCTGGGACCCAAATGAGAAATTCTGTGTTTTCCTGGGACCCAAATGAGAAATTCTGTGTTTTCCTGGGACCCAAATGAGATATTCTGTGTTTTCCTGGGACCCAAATGAGAAATTCTGTGTTTTCCTGGGACCCAAATGAGAAATTCTGTGTTTTCCTGGGACCCAAATGAGAAATTCTGTGTTTTCCTGGGACCCAAATGAGAAATTCTGTGTTTTCCTGGGACCCAAATGAGAAATTCTGTGTTTTCCTGGGACCCAAATGAGATATTCTGTGTTTTCCTGGGACCCAAATGAGAAATTCTGTGTTTTCCTGGGACCCAAATGAGAAATTCTGTGTTTTCCTGGGACCCAAATGAGAAATTCTGTGTTTTCCTGGGACCCAAATGAGAAATTCTGTGTTTTCCTGGGACCCAAATGAGAAATTCTGTGTTTTCCTGGGACCCAAATGAGAAATGCTGTGTTTTACTGGGACCCAAATGAGATATTCTGTGTTTTCCTGGGACCCAAATGAGAAATTCAGTGTTTTCCTGGGACTCAATCTTATGAAAACATGCAACTACAGTATTTGTAGATATTGGTACATTTCGTTGCCCTTATGCCTAAAACTAATGCAATATAGACAAAAGCAAAGAACAATGAAATGAAATACCAATATAGATAGCTATTCATGTTTATTTTTCCCCATCAAAAAATCTGTCTATGTTGGAACTGTTGCTGTTAAAATACAATAATTCATTTTCATTCTGAACTGGAATAAACGGATTGATTACATCACACAGATGCATAACAGAACACTGTTTTTGATAATGCAACCCTAAGTAACAGTACAGATGAAAAATTATCAGGCCTACTGTACATCTTACTGTATAAAGTCTAGGTTGGAAATGTAGCTGTTAAAATACAATAAATATGTTTTATTCTGAACTGCAATAAACTGATTGATTAAATCACACAGGTTGAAGTTTTCAACAAGCATGTCTATTCTGGGCTCGGGTTTCGACAGTGTAACACTGAGGTCATGCTCAGCATTGAGTCTGTTTCCTTATTTGTTTTTGAAGTATGTCAGAGTTGAGAACCCTGACTCGCATAGGTAAATGGTGCCAAACTGGATCAGAACATCTACTGCTTTCTCAGCCAGGCAGGAGACAGCTTCCTGCTGTAGATGAGCAACCCAGAACTGTGTGAGTGTGTTTGCCTCAAAAAGCATCTTGCTTCAATCAGTTTATTCCATTTCAGAATAAAACATATTACTTGTATTTTGACAGCAACAGTTCCAACCTAGTCTTGTTTTCAACAATCATTTTTACAGTAGGCCTGATCATTTTCTTAATTTTTTACTAACGCTAACGTTAGCTAGCTAGCTATTAGCTGTGTACAAGGTTTATCACATTTCAGGTAAGACCCAAAATAAAGACTTTGTTGAAGTAACAATGTTTATTACAGCAACAGGGGCAGGTGAACAACAGGTCAAGGCAGGCAGGGGTAGATAATCCAGAGTAGTGGGGCAACGGTACAGGACGGCAGGCAGGCTCAGGGTCAGAGGAAGGCAGAGTGGTCAGGCAGCCGGGCCCAGAGTCAGGACAGGCAAGGGTCAAAACCAGGAGGGAGAGACTAGGGAAAAGCTGAGACAAAACGCTGGTTGACTTGACAAACAAGGCGAATTGGCAACAGACAAACAGAGAACACAGGTATAACTACCCAGGGGATAATGGGGAAGATGGGCGACACCTGCAGGGGGTGGAGACAAGCACAAGGACAGGTGAAACAAATCAGGGTGTGGCAAGGTTGTTGTTTGAAAGAGAAACTCACATCTACTACTATGAGAGATAGTACTCCCTTATTTCTGCTTATTATCTATCACCTGTTATTAAATGACACCAATGCCTTGCTAGCTGACTTACTCTTCCACTGTTGAAGCACTGTTTCCTGAAGCACAGTTTCCTGAAGCACTGTTTCCTGAATTACTGTTTCCTGAAGCACTGTTTCCTGAAGCACTGTTTCCTGAAGTATTCTGCTCTGTTCTGAAAGAACTCCCTGGGTTTTCCATCAAGCTGTGGATGTTTGGTCAGGATGTGTTTTATTAATTTGTTCGTTTTGAGAGACTCATTACTTCCCCACACAAACACATTGTGGGCGCTCCTCATTATTTCTCCAAGTTTGTATGAAGCCAAGAGAGAGAAACTCATCACTGTATTTGTGTTTCATGACGATTGAGCTCAGTCAGAACTTGAGGCCAGCTTGAGTCCATTGGATGACAGTGGTGAGTGATGGCGAGTGGGAAGGACAAGTCAGTGGCTGACAGGTCATCATCTGCCGCAGTGATCTTCAAGAAAACCTCAGAAAATAGATTAGGTGAACCGCGAAGCACACGGCCATCTCCCTCTCCCAATCGCGCAGCTGCCAAACTGAGCAGAGACCGCTGCCAAGCAGAGAGGGCACTGAACAGAGAGCACAGTTGCACTTGGCCAAATCAATTCCAGTAATGAATGAAATAATGATACATTTACTCTGACACGTTGCGACCCACCATTAACCGGTCCGCGACCCATTTTGTGTTGCGACCCACCATTAACCGGTCCGCGACCCATTTTGTGTTGCGACCCACCATTAACTGGTCCGCGACCCATTTTGCGTTGCGACCCACCATTAACCGGTCGGCGACCCATTTTGTGTTGCGACCCACCATTAACCGGTCGGCGACCCATTTTGTGTTGCGACCCACCATTAACCGGTCCGCGACCCATTTTGCGTTGCGACCCACCATTAACCGGTCGGCGACCCATTTTGCGTTGCGACCCACCATTAACCGGTCCGCGACCCATTTTGCGTTGCGACCCACCATTAACCGGTCCGCGACCCATTTTGTGTTGCGACCCACCATTAACCGGTCCGCGACCCATTTTGTGTTGCGACCCACACTTTAAGAAAGGCTGATCTAGACCAATGACATCTTTCCAAACTATTTTTGAGTGAACGAGGACAGGAACTTGACTATGTAAACAAAGGCAGTAGAATAACGGAGAAAGATAGAGTGATGGGAAGGACAGAGCAGAAGTGACAGAGAGACAGAGTGAAAGGAATGTGGAGGAAAGGTTGACAGGCAGAAAGGTCAACATCTGGTGAAGGAAACACCAGAGGACTGAGAAAGAAAGAGGAAGAAATAAAGCAAGGCAGAGGAGAGCGCAGCTTGGGACGGTCACTGAAGGACAGAATACAGAGTCAAAAGAAAAGTAAATGAAAAGAGGATGAGCAGAGGATAAGAGAGAAAGAGAGAGAGGTGGCCCAGATCGGGGCTAACCCTAGCCTATTCCGATTTCACACATGGCACGCCTATCCCCAAAATCCTCCCAGAATCATCTGGGGACCAACTTCCTTCAGCCGCGGCTCTCCTCAGAGAATTTCATTAATCACGCTATCACAATTAGACTAGAGAGAGAGAGAGAGACAGGGAGAAGAGAAATAAAGGGAGTGAGGGACACAGAGAGAGAGAGTGGGGGGAAGCATCAGGGACAGAGAGGGAGATAGAGGGATCATCAGGGACAGAGAGAGAGGATCATCAGGGACAGAGAGAGAGAGAGAGAGAGAGGGAGCATCAGGGACAGAAAGTGAGAGAGAGAAAGAGAGAGAGAGAGAGAACATTAGTGACAAAGAGAGAGAGAGAGAGAGCATCAGGGACAGAAAGTGAGAGAAAGAAAGAGAGAGAGAGAGAACATTAGTGACAAAGAGAGAGAGAGGGAGCATCATGGACAGAGAGAGAGAGAGAGCATCATGGATAGAGAGAGAGCATCATGGATAGAGAGAGAGAGCATCATGGACAGAGAGAGAGCATCATGGACAGAGAGAGAGGATCATGGACAGAGAGAGAGAGAGAGCATCATGGACAGAGAGAGAGAGCATCATGGACAGAGAGAGAGAGAGCATCATGGACAGAGAGAGAGAGAGCATCATGGACAGAGAGAGAGAGGGAGCATCATGGACAGAGAGAGAGAGAGAGAGAGCATCATGGACAGAGAGAGAGAGCATCATGGATAGAGAGAGAGAGCATCATGGACAGAGAGAGAGAGCATCATGGACAGAGAGAGAGAGAGAGCATCATGGACAGAGAGAGAGAGCATCATGGACAGAGAGAGAGAGCATCATGGACAGAGAGAGAGAGCATCATGGATAGAGAGAGAGAGCATCATGGACAGAGAGAGAGAGCATCATGGACAGAGAGAGAGAGAGAGAGCATCATGGACAGAGAGAGAGAGCATCATGGACAGAGAGAGAGAGCATCATGGACAGAGAGAGAGAGCATCATGGACAGAGAGAGAGAGCATCATGGACAGAGAGAGAGAGCATCATGGACAGAGAGAGAGAGCATCATGGACAGAGAGAGAGAGCATCATGGATAGAGAGAGAGAGCATCATGGACAGAGAGAGAGAGCATCATGGACAGAGAGAGAGAGCATCATGGACAGAGAGAGAGCATCATGGACAGAGAGAGAGAGAGCATCATGGACAGAGAGAGAGAGAGAGCATCATGGACAGAGAGAGAGAGCGAGAGCATCATGGACAGAGAGAGAGAGCATCATGGACAGAGAGAGAGAGCGAGAGCATCATGGACAGAGAGAGAGAGCATCATGGACAGAGAGAGAGAGAGCATCATGGACAGAGAGAGAGAGAGCATCATGGACAGAGAGAGAGAGGGAGCATCATGGACAGAGAGAGAGAGAGAGAGAGAGAGCATCATGGACAGAGAGAGAGAGCATCATGGATAGAGCGAGAGAGCATCATGGACAGACAGAGAGAGAGAGCATCATGGACAGAGAGAGAGAGCATCATGAACAGAGAGAGAGAGCATCATGGACAGAGAGAGAGAGCATCATGGACAGAGAGAGAGAGCATCATGGATAGAGAGAGAGAGCATCATGGACAGAGAGAGAGAGCATCATGGACAGAGAGAGAGCATCATGGACAGAGAGAGAGAGAGCATCATGGACAGAGAGAGAGAGAGAGCATCATGGACAGAGAGAGAGAGCGAGAGCATCATGGACAGAGAGAGAGAGCATCATGGACAGAGAGAGAGAGAGCATCATGGACAGAGAGAGAGAGAGCATCATGGACAGAGAGAGACAGCGAGAGCATCATGGACAGAGAGAGAGAGCATCATGGACAGAGAGAGAGAGAGCATCATGGACAGAGAGAGAGAGAGCATCATGGACAGAGAGAGAGAGCATCATGGACAGAGAGAGAGAGCATCATGGACAGAGAGAGAGAGCATCATGGACAGAGAGAGAGAGCATCATGGATAGAGAGAGAGAGCATCATGGACAGAGAGAGAGAGCATCATGGACAGAGAGAGAGCATCATGGACAGAGAGAGAGAGAGCATCATGGACAGAGAGAGAGAGAGAGCATCATGGACAGAGAGAGAGAGCGAGAGCATCATGGACAGAGAGAGAGAGCATCATGGACAGAGAGAGAGAGAGCATCATGGACAGAGAGAGAGAGAGCATCATGGACAGAGAGAGACAGCGAGAGCATCATGGACAGAGAGAGAGAGCATCATGGACAGAGAGAGAGAGAGAGCATCATGGACAGAGAGAGAGAGAGCATCATGGACAGAGAGAGAGAGCATCATGGACAGAGAGAGAGAGCATCATGGACAGAGAGAGAGAGAGGGAGCATCATGGACAGAGAGAGAGAGCATCATGGACAGAGAGAGAGAGCATCATGGACAGAGAGAGAGAGCATCATGGACAGAGAGAGAGAGAGAGCATCATGGACAGAGAGAGAGAGCATCATGGATAGAGAGAGAGAACATCGTGGACAGAGAGAGGGAGCATCATGGACAGAGAGAGAGAGAGCATCATGGATAGAGAGAGAGAGCATAATGGACAGAGAGAGAGAGAGCATCATGGATAGAGAGAGAGAGCATCATGGACAGAGAGAGAGAGCATCATGGACAGAGAGAGAGCATCATGGACAGAGAGAGAGAGAGCATCATGGACAGCGAGAGAGAGAGAGCATCATGGACAGAGAGAGAGAGAGCGAGAGCATCATGGTAAGAGAGAGAGAGCATCATGGACAGAGAGAGAGACAGCATCATGGACAGAGAGAGAGAGAGAGCATCATGGACAGAGAGAGAGAGGGAGCATCATGGACAGAGAGAGAGAGAGAGAGCATCATGGACAGAGAGAGAGAGCATCATGGATAGAGAGAGAGAGCATCATGGACAGAGAGAGAGAGCATCATGGACAGAGAGAGAGAGCATCATGGACAGAGAGAGAGAGCATCATGGACAGAGAGAGAGAGCATCAAGAGAGAGCATCATGGACAGAGAGAGAGAGCATCATGGATAGAGAGAGAGAGCATCATGGACACAGAGAGAGAGCATCATGGACAGAGAGAGAGCATCATGGACAGAGAGAGAGAGAGCATCATGGACAGAGAGAGAGAGAGAGCATCATGGACAGAGAGAGAGAGCGAGAGCATCATGGACAGAGAGAGAGAGCATCATGGACAGAGAGAGAGAGAGCATCATGGACAGAGAGAGAGAGAGCATCATGGACAGAGAGAGAGAGAGCGAGAGCATCATGGACAGAGAGAGAGAGCATCATGGACAGAGAGAGAGAGAGCATCATGGACAGAGAGAGAGAGAGCATCATGGACAGAGAGAGAGAGGGAGCATCATGGACAGAGAGAGAGAGAGAGAGCATCATGGACAGAGAGAGAGAGCATCATGGATAGAGAGAGAGAGCATCATGGACAGAGAGAGAGAGCATCATGGACAGAGAGAGAGAGAGAGCATCATGGACAGAGAGAGAGAGAGAGCATCATGGACAGAGAGAGAGAGCATCATGGACAGAGAGAGAGAGCATCATGGACAGAGAGAGAGAGAGAGAGAGCATCATGGACAGAGAGAGAGAGCATCATGGACAGAGAGAGAGAGCATCATAGACAGAGAGAGAGAGCATCATGGACAGAGAGAGAGAGAGCATCATGGACAGAGAGAGAGAGCATCATGGACAGAGAGAGAGAGCATCATGGACAGAGAGAGAGAGCATCATGGACAGAGAGAGAGCATCATGGATAGAGAGAGAGAGCATCATGGACAGAGAGAGAGAGCATCATGGACAGAGAAAGAGAGCATCATGGACAGAGAGAGAGAGAGCATCATGGACAGAGAGAGAGAGAGTTCAGGAGTGTGTGTGCAAGAGAGGCTGAGGAGAAACAGTAGTTATCATAGTAGATAGAAGTTCATATTATCAGAGCTGTAGCTCCGCCCACCGGTGAAGTGGAGCAGAACAGCGTGCGTGCGTTCCCTGATTGTATTCCATGTATTCATCCCGTGCATTCAGAGTGTGTGTGCCAAATGTTTTTGCGTATGTGGTCTTTTGTCCATGTCTCTGCGTTGTTCTAATGAACCTGGGGTTATTGTTGACCTTGGTCGTGTTGTGTTATTGAGCCTATAGCTGGGGGCTGGATGAGCAGCATTGCCTGGGCTCCATCTCTAGTCAGTCAGACAGTAATACACCATATCCATTATTATTACTGACTCACTTGCTGCCCTCATCTCAGCTACAGCACTCTGTCTGCATCCAAACATACTGTAGGTTCATTCTCACTAACACTTTCCATTTACAGCACTTTGGGGCGAATCCTACTTCCGCCTTGGTCAAATTAGGCAAGTAGGCAAGAGAATGGTTGTGCACAGGCAAAAAGTCAAAACCAGATCAGGGTCCAGGGGGTGCAGAGTGGCAGACAGGCTCGTGGTCAAGGCAGGCAGAATGGTCAGGCAGGCGGGTACAGAGTCCAGAAACAGGCAAGGGTCAAAACCAGGAGGACTAGAAAAAGGAGAATAGCAAAAAGCAGGAGAATGGGAAAGCGCTGGTTGACTTAGAAACATACAAGACAAACTGGCACAGAGAGACAGGAAACACAGGGATAAATACACTGGGGAAAATAAGCAACACCTGGAGGGGGTGGAGACAATCACAAGGACAGGTGAAACAGATTAGGGCGGGACACTCTCTTCATAAAGTACTTCATGTTTCATAGAGGAATGTGATTCAAGTATCGAATCTGGAGAGATGAAGACAGAAACCTTGAGGCACTTAATCCATTTTCTGTGTGTGTGTGTGTGTGTGTGTGTGCTCACTTCTGTTTTTCATTAACTTCACACCATCTGCTTTGTATTGAATACATTGAACAGGGGCAGAATAGCGAAGAATTGTTCCAACTCTCTTGAGCTGAATATATGATAGTCTAAACCAGATACTTGGGCATCCATGGTGTCATTAAATGTAATTTTTGTTCTAATGCCTTGTGAAGTGAATCAAGCACTATAGCTGCAGAATTAAACTGCAGAGGTAGAAAAGAGAAGATGGCTGTAGGTACCCTGAACCTTTCCCTGGTTCCTCAAGGTTTATTCCTTTCCTTTCCTTTTCCTTTCCTGACATTTTATGAGGGTTTTGACCCATGTTGCTGGTTTGCTCTTGCTATCTTGAGATATGCACATGTCACTCATGACTTTTGCCAAAATCCCACAGTGACCTTACGTACATATCCCAAAGAAAAGACATGGAATACAGGCAACATCTGCACTTTCAAGGAGCAGGACACTAATCCGGACGCTTATAAGAAATCCTGCTATGACCTCCGACGAGCCATTAAACAGGCAAAGTGTCAATACAGGACTAAGATCAAATCCTACAAGGCCGGATCTGCCGCTCGTCGGAGGTGGCAGGGCTTGCACACTATCATGGATTACAAAGGGAAGCCCAGCCACGAGCTGTCCAGTGACGCGGACATACCAGATGAGCTAAATGCCTTCTATATCATGCTTTGAGACAAGAAACACTGAACCATGCATGAGAGCACCAGCAATTCTGGATGATCTCACTCTCCGTAGCCGATGGAAGACCTTTAAACAGGTTAACATTCACAAGGCCACGGGCCAGATGGATGACCAGGATACATACTCACAGTATGCGCTGCCCAGCTGGCAGGTGTCTGCACTGACATTTTCAACCTCTCCCTGACCCAGTCTGTAATACTTACATGTCAAGCAGACAACCATAGGCCCTGTGCCCAAGAATGCCAATGTAACCTGTCTACATGACTATCGCCCTGTAGCACTCACATCTGTATCCATGAAAGGACTCCATTTTGTACTCCATTTTCACCCACGACTGCGTGAACGCGCACGACTCCAACACCATCATTAAGTTTGCTGACGACACAATGGTGGTAGGCCTGACCACAGACTATGATGAGACCAGCTATAGAGAGGAGGTCAGTCACCTGGCAATGTCAAATCAAATGTTATTGGTCACCTACTGTACACGTGATTTGCAGATGTTATTGCGGGTGTAGCAAAATGCTTGTGCTACTTGCTCCGACAGTTTAGTACTATCTAACAAGTTATATCTAACAAATTACACAACATATACCCGAACACACACACATCTAAGTAGGAATGAATTGAGACTATATGCTGTACATATGGTCGAGCGATGTCAGAGTGGATACAGAAGAATAGTATAGAATTCAGTATATACATATGTGAGGAGTAATGCCAGATATGTAAACATTAAGTGACTAAGATACTGTATAATAGTATAGAATACAGTATATACATATGTGATGAGTAATGCCAGATATGTAAACATTAAGTGACTAAGATACCGTATAATAGTATAGAATACAGTATATACATATGAGATGAGTAATGCCAGATATGTAAACATTATTAAAGTGACTAGTATTCCATTCCTTAAAGTGGCCAGTGATTTCTAGTCTATGCCTGTAGGCAGCAGCCTCTCTATGTTAGTGTTGGCTGTTTAACAGTCTGATGGCCTTGAGACAGAAGTTGTTTTTCAGTCTCTCGGTCTCAGCTTTGATACACCTGTACTAGAGATCGACCGATTATGATTTTTCAACACTGATACCGATACCGATTATTGGAGGACCAAAAAAGACGATACCGATTAATCGCCCAATTTTTTAAATTTATTTGTAATAATGACAATTACAACAATACTGAATGAACACTTATTTTAACTTAATACATCAATAAAATCAATTTAGCCTCAAATAAATAATGAAACATGTTCAATTTGGGTTAAATAATGCAAAAACACAGTGTTGGAGAAGAAAGTAAGAGTGCAATATGTACCATGTAACGTTTAAGTTCCTTGCTCAGAACATGAGAACATATGAAAGCTGGTGGTTCCTTTTAACATGAGTCTTCAATATTCCCAGGTAAGAAGTTTTAGGTTGTAGTTATTATTGGAATTATAGGACCATTTCTCTCTATACCATTTGTATTTCATATACCTTTGACAATTGGATGTTCTTATAGGCACTTTAGTATTGCCAGTGTAACAGTATAGCTTCTGACCCTCTCCTCGCTCCTACCCGGGCTCGAACCAGGAACACATCGACAACAGACACCCTCTAAGGATCGTTACCCATCGCTCCACAATAGCCGCGGCCCTTACAGAGCAAGGGGAACAACTACTCCAAGTCTCAGAGCAAGTGACGTCACTGATTGAAACGCTATTAGCGCGCACCCCGCTAACTAGCTAGCCATTTCACATCAGTTACACCAGCCTAATCTCGGGAGTTGATAGGCTTGAAGTCATAAACAGCTCAATGCTTGAAGCACAGCGAAGAGCTTCTGGCAAAATGCACGAAAGTGCTGTTTGATTGAATGCTTACGAGCCTGCTGATGCCTACCATTCCTCATTCAGACTTCTCTGTCAAATATCAAATCATAGACTTAATTATGTTTTCGAAATGATAGTTTATTCTTTCAGTGAAATACGGAACCGTTCGGTATTTTATCTAACGGGTGGGATCCCTAAGTCTAAATATTGCTGTTACATTGCACAACCTTCAATGTTATGTCATAATTACGTACAATTCTGGCAAATTAGTTCGCAATGAGCTAGGCGGCCCAAACTGTTGCATTTACCCTGACTCTGCGTGCAATGAGCGCAAGAGAAGTGACACAATTTCACCTGGTTAATATTGCCTGCTAACCTGGATTTATTTTAGCTAAATATGCAGGTTTAAAAATATATACTTCTGTGTACTGATTTTAAGAAAGGCATTGATGTTTATGGTCAGGTACACGTTGGAGCAATGACAGTCCTTTTTCGCGAATGCGCACCGCATCGATTATATGCAACGCAGGACACGCTAGGCCGTCCTTGTCAATAAGAATGTGTTCTTAACTGACTTGCCTCGTTAAATAAAGGTGTAAAGAAAAAATAGGCAAAATCGGCGTCCAAAATGACCGATTTCCGATAGTTATGAAAACTTGAAATCGGCCCTAGTTAATCGGTCATTCCGATTAATCGGTCGACCTCTAACCTGTACTGACCTCGCCTTCTGGATGATAGTGGGGTGAACAGGCAGTGACTCAGGTTGTTGATGTCCTTGATGATCTTTTTGGCCTTCCTGTGAGATCGGGTGGGTGGCCATTTTGGTTTGTCAGTGATCTGTATGTCAAGGACAACAACCTCTCCCTCCACGTCAGCAAGACAAAGGAGCTGATCGTGGATTACAGGAAACGGAGGGCTGAGCACGACCTCATCCACATCGACAGGGCTGAAGTGGAGCGGGTCGAGAGCTTCAAGTTCCTCTGTGTCCACATCACTAAAGAATTAACATAGTCCACAGTCAAATCAAATCTAAGTTTATTTGTCACGTGCGCCGAATACAACACCTTATAGTGAAATGCTTAACCAATAAGCAATAACCAATAGTGGCTCTAACCAATAGTGCAAAAAAGGTATTAGGTGAGCAATAGGTAAGTAAAGAAATAAAACAACAGTAGAAAGACAGGCTATATACAATAGCAAGGCTATAAAATTAGCGAGGCTACATACAGACACCGGCTAGTCAGGCTGATTGGGGTAGTATGTACATGTACAGTAGATATGGTTTAAGTGACTATGCATATATGATAAACAGAGAGTAGCAGTATAGTAAAAGAGGGGTTGGCAGGTGGTGGATGGTGGGACACAATGCAGATAGCCCGGTTAGCCAATGTATGGGGGCACTGGTTGGTCGGGCCAATTGAGGTAGTATGTACATGAATGTATAGTTAAAGTGACTATGCATATAAGATAAACAGAGAGTAGCAGCAGCGTAAAAGAGGGGTTGGGGGGGGGGAACACAATGCAACTAGTCTGGGTAACTATTTGGTTACCTGTTCACAAGTCTTATGGCTTGGGGGTAAAAACTGTTGAGAAGCCTTTTTGTCCTAGACTTGGCACTCCGGTACCGCTTGCCATGCGGTAGTAGAAAGAACCGTCTATGACTGGGGTGGCTGGGGTCTTTGACAATTTTTAGGGCCTTCCTCTGACACCACCTGGTGTAGAGGTCCTGGATGGCAGGCAGCTTAGCCCCAGTGATGTACTGGGCTGTACGCACCACCCTCTGTAGTGCTTTGCGGTCAGAGGCCGAGCAAATGCCATACCAGGCAGTGATGGAACCAGCCAGGATGCTCTCAATGTTGCAGCTGTAGAACCTTTTGAGGATCTCAGGACCCATGCCAAATCTTTTTAGTTTTTTATGTTTAATACATTTGCAAAAAATTCTAAAATCCTGTTTTTGCTTCGTCATAATGGGATATTGTGTATAGATTGATGAGAAAAAAAACGATTGAATCCACTTTAGAATAATGCTGTAACTTAACAAAATGTGGAAAGAGCCAATACTTTCTGAATGCATCGTCCACTGCTGCTACTGTTTATATATCCTCTTGCCTATTCACTTTATCCCTACCTATATGTACCTATACGTAGGTATGTCAAATCACATTGTATTTGTCACATGCGCTGAATACAACAGGTGTATGCTTACTTACAAGCCCTAACCAACAATGTAGTTCCCTAAAGTAAAAAATTATATTAAAAGTAACACAAAATGACAACAAACTAGTAAAGTAGCAGCAGTGTAAAAACAAATGGGGGGGGGGGGGGTCAATAGTTCGGGTGGCTATTTGATTAATTGTTCAGCTGTCTTATAGCTTGGGGGTAGGAGCTGTTAACTTCTTATGGTATAGGGGACGGTTGCGTCCCACTTGGGCAAAAAAACTGGGAAAATGCAGTGCGGCAAATTCAAAGAAAATTATATCAAAATGAAACTTTCATTAAATCACACATGTAAGATACTAAATTAAAGCTACACTCGTTGTGAATCCAGCCAACATGTCAGATTTTAAAAAGGATTTTCGGCGAAAGCATAAGAAGCTATTATCTGATGATAGCACAACACTAAACAAAGAGGGTAGCATATTTCAACCCTGCAGGCGCTACACAAAACGCATAAATAAAATATAAAATCATGCCTTACCTTTGACGAGCTTCTTCTGTTGGCACTCCAATATGTCCCATAAACATCACAATTGGTCCTTTTGTTCGATTCATTCCGTCCATATATATCCAAAATGTCCATTTATTTGGCGCGTTTGATCCAGAAAAAAACAGCTTCCAAAATGCGTAACGTCACTACAAAATATTTCAAAAGTTGCCTATGAACTTAAAATATTTCAAACTACTTTTGTAATACAACTTTAGGTATTTTTAAACATTAATAATCGATCAAATTGTAGACAAACCATGCTACTTTTCACGTCTTGCGTAACTCTCAACATTGTTACACAATTCCTAGATGGCTTACTTCTTCATTGCACAAATGAATGACCTCAACCAAATTCCGAAGACTGGTGACATCCAGTGGAAGCGGTAGGAAATGTCGTTTGCCAACGAGAACTCACTGAACAGACAGGGACCTAAAAAAAAAGAGATTCTGAACGGTTTGTCCTCGGGGTTTTGCCTGCTACATAAGTTCTGTTATACTCACAGACATGATTCAAACAGTTTTAGAAACTTCAGAGCGTTTTCTATCCAAATCTACTAATAATATTCATATCTTATATTCTTGGCATGAGTAGTAGGAAGTTGAAATTGGGCACTCCAGTACCGCTTGCCGTGCGGTAGAAGAGAGAACAGTCTATGACTTGGGTGATATTGCCTAGTATAGGTCCTGGATGGCAGGAAGCTTGGTCCCAGTGATGTATTGGGCCGTACACACTACCCTCACGGTGAGATGAAGAGTAGTTGCCATACCAGGCAGTGATGCAACCGGTCAGGATTTTCTCGAAGATGCATCTGAAGAACTTTTTGAGGATCTGGGGATCCATGACAAATATTTTCAGTCTCCTGAGGGGGAAAAGATGTTGCCGTGCCCTCTTGACAACTGTCTTGGTGTGTTTGGACCATGATAGTTTGTTGTTAATATGGGCACTAAGGAACTTGAAACTCTCCACCCACTCCACTACAGCCCCGTCGATGTTAATGGGGGCCTGTTCGGCCCTCCTTTTCCTGTAGTCAACGATTATCTCCTTTGTCTTGCTCACATTGAGGGAGAGGTTGTTGTCCTGACACCACACTGCCAGGTCTCTGATCTCCTCCCTGTAGGCAGTCTCATCGTTGTCAGTGATCAGGCCTAGTACTATTGTGTCGTCAGCAAACTTAATGGTGGTGTTGGAGTCGTGCAGAGTCACACAGTCGTGGGTGAACAGGAAGTACAGGAGGGGACTAAGCACGCACCCCTGAGGGCCCCCGTTGTTGAGGATCAGCGTGGCAGATGTGTTGTTGCCTACTCTTACCACCTGGGGACGGCCCGTCAGGAAGTCCAGGATCCAGTTGCAGAGGTAGGTGTTTAGTCTCAGGGTCCTTAGCTTAGTTGCTAAGCTTTGTAGGCACTATGGTGTTGAACGCTGAGCTGCAATTACCTCGTATTCCGGCACATCGACTCGGTACTGGTACCCTGTATACAGTGCCTTGCGAAAGTATTCGGCCCCCTTGAACTTTGCGACCTTTTGC